>NC_043960.1:47787646-48087646 GCF_902148855.1 Sphaeramia orbicularis | reverse complement strand
CAGTGTAAGGCCGCCTTAAGTACAGGTTTAGCAAGGCGGTGAAAGAAGCTAAACAACTGTACTCTGAGAAACTTCAACAGCAGTTCTCAGCCAACGACTCTGCCTCTATCTGGAAAGGGCTCAGGCAGATCACCAATTATAAACCAAGAGCCCCCCACTCTGCTAATGACCTGCGCCTGGCAAACAACCTGAATGAGTTTTATTGCCGCTTTGAAAGACAATGGGACAGTCATGACACCACCACCCCCCATGACTCCATCCAGCAGCACAAGCAAACCTGCTTCACCTCCGCCACCACAGCAGGGGCTCAGGCCTCTTCTCCGCTCCGTCCCCCAGTGACCCCCTCCCCCTTCTCCCCCTCCACCTCAGTATCAACAGCAACACCTCTCTCCATCCTTGAGAGAGATGTCAACAGGCTCTTCAAGAGGCAGAACCCCCACAAAGCACCCAGGCCAGACTCTGTCTCTCCATCCACCCTGAAGCACGGTGCTGATCAGCTGTCCCCAGTGTTTACAGACATTTTCAACACCTAACTGGTCTTGTACCGGCTTGCTTCAAGACCTCCACCATCATCCCCGTTCCCAAGAAACCAAGGATCACAGGACGTAATGACTACAGACCCATCGCCCTGACCTCTGTGGTGATGAAGTTTTTTGAGCGCCTTGTGTTGTCTTACCTCAAATCCATCACAGACCCACTCCTTGATCTATTGCAGTTCGCCTACAGAGCCAACAGGTCTGTAGACGATGCTGTCAACATGTCCCTCCACTACATCCTCCAGCATCTGGACTCCCCAGGATTCTACACCAGGATCCTGTTCGTGGACTTCGGCTCTGCTTTTAATACAATCAACCCGGTTCTCCTGAAGGACAAGCTCTCCCAGCTCAGCGTGCCTGATTCCACCTGCAGGTGGATTACAGACCTCCTGTCCAACTGGAGGCAGCACATGAAGCTGGGAAATCATGTCTCTGACTCCCACTGCATCAGCACCAGTTCACCCCAAGGCTGCATCCTTTCTCCTCTGCTCTTCTCCCTGTACACTAACAGCTGCACCACCAGTCGTCAACCTCCTGAAATTTGCTGATGACACCACCCTCATCAGACTCATCTCTGGTGGTGATGAGTCCGCCTACAGGTGGGAGATTGACCGTTTGGTGACGTGGTGCAGCCACAACAGCTTGGAACTTAATGCTCTAAAGACAGTGGAGATGGTGGTGGACTTTAGGAAGAACGCAGCCCAGCCTGTCCCCATCACCCTGTGCAACTCCCAGGGTGACATTGTGGAGTCCTTCTGCTTCCTGGCGACTGTCATCACTCAGGACCTCAAGTGGGAGTTGAACATTAGCTCCATCACAAAAAAAGCACAGCAGAGGATGTACTTTCTGCAGCAGCTGAGGAAATTCAACCTGCCAAAGACTATGATGGTGCACTTCTACACCTCCATCACTGAGTCCATCCTCACCTCCTCCATCACCATCTGGTACGCTGCAGCCACTGTCAAGGATAAGGGCAGGCTGCAGCATATCATTCGCTCAGCAGAGAAGGTTGGTTGCAGTCTCCCATCCCTCCTGGACCTGTACACCTCCAGGACTCTGAGGCGAGCAGGGAGAATTGTGGCTGATCCCTCCCACCCCGGTCACAGACTTTTTCAACCTCTCCCCTCTGGCAGGAGGCTGCAGTCCATCAGGACCAAAACCTCATGGCACAAAAACAGTTTCTTTCCCTCTGCAGCCGGTCTCATCAACAAGGCCCCTGTCCCCCACTGACCATCTCCCCCCTCCCCCCAGAGACACTTATCATGAACATTATTGTTGCATAGCTGCTTATTTTGCACTCTTTTTCACTCTTATGCACTCTGCCACTTAAAGGATACCACCGTTTCTAGCACATATGTTAGTGTGTATGTGTATATATGTATATAATTCAATTCACTTCAGAAGGCAAACACTTCTGTTTTTCTACATTCTTATTATTTTCATTTTTGATATCTGCTTCTTTTAACTGTTTGCACCAATAGAACCAAGACAAATTCCTTGTAATGTAAAAATTACTTGGCAATAAAATCTGATTCTGATTCTGATGTTAGAGGACACATCACGTCCACACTTGCATGTAAGTGACCAGAACTACCATGACATCTCCTACTGGACTCTGAACTCGTGTTTCAAAGCAGCAGTTTACCTTTACGTGATCTTAGTTTTTTGGGGCCAGATGTGGCCATATTTGCTGAAAAGGTTGAGGATCATGAGGGGTGATGGTTGAACTAAACCTAAACCCCTGAATACTGACACAGTACAGATCATTTGTCTAACAAAAATATTTTGATGATCATGTTGGTGTAGTTTATTTATCTACATTCATGCACTTTGTCAGTTAATAATACATTTAATTCAATAAACAGAAGCTCTGAAACTCAAAGCCAGTGAGCAGTCAGCGACACCTGTCAATCAAAGCCCAAAATGGCAGACCAGGACTTAAGTATTCAGTTAGTTTTCAGTAAAAACATATTATGTACCATTGATTGAATGAAAATAAAGCTGAGTCCGAGTAATTCATCAGCAATGTAAAGAGAAGCACCAAAAGCCTAATTAGAGGGCCCAATTAAAAAGAATCAGACCAGAATGACTCCTAGAAAAGAAACAGAATTTTTCGAGCAAAGTTCAATGTAAGTCTATGGGAGCCAGGGCTTTTTGGATCAAACATCTTGTGGCCGTCAGTGGTATGCGGACAGGTTGACATTGGATAAAATCAAGTGCCGATACTAAACAGCACATTTATTTTCAGTATCCATTTTATCTATGTACATGTGTATTTATTAAAAGCTGCAAAAATTGACACCTGCCAAACAACGAGGAAGTTGCAGTTCCTTAAAAGTATTTATGATCTATCCCATAATCATAATGATCATTACACAATTGGTCATATGTGAATATACTTGAGCTGGGCAACATGGTCAAAAATTTTGATATCAGTCGATGTTAATTATGAAAAATGTCAAAACATTATGACTTTCACATTTAAAGCCCATTGGTTACATTTGGCTTTAAATGAAAAGAGGAACCGACATAACAAAAAATAACACACTGAAAAGCACTAAGAAAACTACGAAGCTAAAGCATCATCCAACATGCCAAATGTGATGCTCCGAAACAAGAACATAAACAACTTAATATGAAAACTTCATGCAAGACACAAGACAAAAAGCAAGAGAAGCCACAAAGCAAAAACAACACAGCTAACCTAAAATGAAATTAAAATAAACCATGTAACAAGATGAAATTGTCAAGATGAAGATCAAATGAAGGTGTCAAGACAAAAGCAATGTATAAGATGTGACAAGACAAACCTGTTGTAAAAGACATAAATGTACCTGTAGTCTCTGATACTGTGATCATATCATAATCCATAGTCGATATCGCTAATGATCATGATCAGTATAAATTATTTCTTTCAGGTTTAGAAGATGAAGCCAGATGATTATTTTTGTTTTTAACTGTTCTTTATAATCTGAACATAACAAATAATCCAGTAAACTACAAAGCAAATCATCACAATGTAAAAGTCACATTATAATAGGATTTAGAATTAGATCACTATAATACATAGTGGTGCTATGGTTAGCACTGTGGTTTTACAGCAAGAAGGTCCTGGATTTGATTCAAATACCAGCCGACCTTTCTGTGTGTTTGCATGGGTTCTCTCCAGTACTCTGGCTTCCTCCCACCATGCAAATGCATGTATTAATAGGTTAACTGGCTAATCCAAATTGCCCATAGGTGTGAGAGTGATTGGTTGTTAGTCTCTATGTCAGCCCCGAGCCTGAGTGGAGAAATGCAATAAATTGGCAACACATACAGGGTGCTGCCCGCCTTCACGAGAAACATTGCTGGGATAGGCTCCAGCATCCCCTGTGACCCACTCAAGGATAAAGCAGTTTAGAAGATGACCCCAACAGTCATTATCATTTATGTGTCATTATCATTTAATTTTCCAGCTCTAGAATATGGCTGCACTATGTTCATTGTTCACATACTGTTTGTTCCTAACTAGGTCACCATGGCACATTACATTGCCTTTAACCATTTTCCACATACGTTCCATCCATTCAGTAATTGCACTGTTAGATTTTGACTGAAAATAAGGCATTTCTCTACCCAGGCTCATAAACTCATCACTCCATCCACCAAAGACACAGATTATTGTTTCTTTTGGTTGTACTCAGCCCACACAACAACTGAGATGCAAAAGGCAGTTCATGAAATGAGAACATGTGATTCTTAATTTGTATTATATTTGTATTTGAGTGTTTTACTCTCACTCAGTGAAAGGCAAAACTTTAATATAAAACAGATTGAAATGGCAGAAAAAAAGCAGAAAAAGTCACATTAACCCTGTCTCTGCTAAGTATTCTGTCAAGCTGCCAATGCCGCAGTGACAGTAAGGACACATATGGCTGTCATTCATAATGCAGCCTTAGTGCTGACAGCAACATAAGCAGAATAAGGTCTGACCATGTAAATATATGTGTAAATTTGTGAATGTGTCTTTAAAGGCCCAGTGTATGTCTGCAGCAACAGGAGGCGCTTCACAGGTTCATAATTATCCACTCACTGATGATCTAAAGCTGGCTTCAGACACACACAGAGCAAAGAAGACTTCTAAAGACTGAAAAATCACAGTCATTTACCAGAGAATCTAATCTATGCATCTATTAATGATTTAATACTATACTTTAGCACTGTAGTCTAGCCAGATTTAAGCCACGTAAATGATATGATTCAAAGCTGGTGAAAGTGACTCATCTTTCATGGTAGGACATGGGCCACAACATAAGAAAGGCAAAGAATGTAACACAAGTAAAACAAAATAATAATAATAATATTAACGCAGGGATAGGAATTCTCAATAAGCCTATACGTTAAGATAAGTAAATAGAAAAAAACAAGTAAAAAATTAATAAATAGAGACTAAAACAATATGATTCAGGTAAAAACAGACTAAAAAAAGAAAAACAAGATGACTGTGTCAGACTTAACTAAAAGCAAAAGTAAAAGATGGGTTTTCAAGTTAGGTTTAAAACTGGCAATGGTTGTGCAGGATCAGGTGGGAGACTATTCCAAAGTTTTGGCGCACACAAGCTCAAGCAGCGGCTAACCCATATTAAACTAAATTAATTATTAGCATCCACAGTACTTAGCATTAGCATATAACACACATCAGGAGCAGCAGGCTGTCACTGAAGGTACTTGGTGACCACTTCCGGATGTTCATCTGTACCTTGTTCAGGGGCAGTGACAGGAGAATGAACCTATATGTACCTGTTCTTAATGATGGGAGAAACCAGAGGAAACCCACACAACAGGGAGAGAACAGGTAAACTCAACACAGGTCCGACTAAAAATCAAACATGAAGCCTTCTAGCTGTGAGACTAAAGTGCTAACCATTACAGCACTATGCTACCTGTGATTAGGAAAATGTTATAATGCTACAAAGGTTCATACCAATCAGTACCAAGAACTGTGACAACAAAAGTCCCATTTAAAACCTAAAAGGCAGATTTTTGGCCCTGAGTGAAAGTTGAAGAGCAGCTGCTGGGAATTAGTAATACGCAAGTAACACATGATTTTAAATGATTTCTATAAGACAAAACAAGATGAATATAACGTACAAGATGCAACATAACAAAAATGTATATAAAAAAATAAGTAAAAAATGAAGTAATTGATGCAACTATATAAAAAAGAGCATAGAAAAGATGCAACAAGACAAAAACAATGAAAAAGAGGCAATAAGACAAAGGTGGAGTGAAAAACACAAGATGAAAACAGTGTAATAAACACAATATGAAAATACAATGGAAGATGTAAAAAGACAAAAATGGTGCCAAAAATGCAATATATGAATACAAGATGAAGGACAAAAATAACGTGAAAGACACAAGGTGCAACACAGTGAAAGCAACATAGAAAAAGCAGCATAAAAAAGGCAAGATATGAAAACCTCAAAGATACAACAGGATAAAAGTGACATAGAAGATGGGATACATACAAGACACAGGACAAAAACATAAAAGACACAAGATAACAACGACGTAAGACAGGTGTAGCCAACCCTGGTCCTGGAGAGCTACTATCCTGCATGTTTTAGATGTATCCCTCTTCCAACACACCTGATTCAAATGATAAGCCTACCATCAAGCTCCGCAGAAGCCTGATAACGACCGTCAGGTGTGCTGGAAGAGGGAAACAACTAAAACATGCAGGATACCGGCCCTCGAGGATCTGAGTGTGAGACCCCTGATCTAAAACATGCAGGACAGTGGCTCTCCAGGACCAGGGTTGGACACCCCTGACGTAAGAGATGCAAGAGACAAAAGGGACCTAGAAGACACCACAAGATGAAAATGATGCATAAGACACAACAAGGTCAACTAACATAAAAGATGCCAGTAGACAAAAATGATGTTAAAAGAAAACCACCTTAAAGAACACTCTCCTGAGATAAAACAAGAGCTATCTCAGCGGAAAAACATGTCTGTAGTGTCTGATTTGGTGATTTAGAGCTTAGTTTTTGTTTATGTTGGTTAAATGTGGTGACAAACCAAGCTGCAGCGGCCTTCACAACAATGAGTACAGAGGTCCTACTTAACAAGACATAAACAATGCAAAAGATGTATAGTTGTGGTTTTAAACTCCATGACAAAGTAAAACAAAAATAATAGAACACTGAAACATTTTATATTTTAGCTGAGAAAGTGAACAAAATAAACCCAAAAGACATCAGAGAAAGTTACATCACGGTAATAATTATCAGCCTGGGGTAGCCTCTCTGAGTCACACTTTGGCTCCAGTTGCTTTGTTGGTGAAACCTCAGTAATGGCTGCCAGATGTCAGACAGACGTACCACTCTGGACCTGTAGCGGAGGACTAACAGGCCGATGTGGATTACAGTAAAACTAACCAAACACCACAGAGCAATGGTAGGGAATATGAAGGCAAGAAATACCAGGGCAGAGATCTGTACGTAATTGAGTGTAAAAGACAAACAGAAAAGGGAAAGGTGAGAGGGCACGAAAAGCCGAGATGACACAGAGGAGAGAGCAGACATTTGGCACAGGAGAGTGAACTCTTTCTGATTTTGAGTCCACTGTACATATCTCTTTTATTGTGTTGTGTTGTTTTCTATGTTTGAGTGTCTTTGCTTGGATCACGTTTTTGTATCCTGCTGTTGTACCTTTTTGCTTTGTCTGTCAAAGCACTTTGTAAACTCAGTTTTAAAAGGGGCTATATAAATAAAAGTTCAATCAATCAATCAAATCAAATTTTATTTATTCAGTGCTAAATCATAACAAAAGTTATCTCATGGCACTTTACATATTGAGTTGATCGAAACCAGACTCTAAGCCAATTTACAGAAACCCAACAGAATCCTCCAGGGGCAAACACTTGTAACTGGTGACTGTGGTGAGGAAAAACTTCCTTTTAACAGGCAGAAACCTCGAGCAGACCCTGACTACTGGAGGATGGCCTTGGGGATCTGCCTTGACAAGCTGGGTTTAGAGATAGAGGGTAAGTTATTATTATTTATTATTATTATTATTATTATTATTATTATTATTATTATTATTATTATACAGACCTGATCAAAATCTTAAGACCAGTTGAAAAATACCTAGAATCTACCTTTTGCACATTTGGATCTTAATGAGGTTTTAAGTAGAGCTACAATATACAAAAGCAAGAAGGGGGAGTGAGACAAAAAGCACTTTGAAAAAGTAATTTATTGAAAACAACAAGTAAACTGAAATAGGCTGCTTATCAGCTGATCAAAAGTTTAAGACCATCGCTCAAAAAATTACAAAAAACTCTCCAAACCAGAACAAAAAATTTTCTCAGTAGGACTCAGTAATGAGTAGCGCCACTGTTCTTGTTAATCACTTCACAAATTCGTTTGGGCATGCTTGATGCGAGTGTTTCCAGGAGGCTGGTGGGAACATTGCTCCAAGTGGTGAAGATGGCTTCACGAAGGGCATCAACTGTCTGGAAATGATGGCCATTTTTATAAACTTTCCTTGCCATCCATCCCCAAATGTTCTCTATGGGATTTAAATCAGGGGAACATGCGGGATGGTCCAAAAGAGTGATGTTATTCTCCCTGAAGAAGTCCTTCGTCAAGCGAGCATTGTGAACTGCAATGTTGTCCTGTTGAAAAACCCAGCTGTTACCACACAGACGAGGGCCCTCAGTCATGAGGGATGCCCGCTGCAACATCTGCACGTAACCAGCCACCGTTTGACGACCCTGCACCACCTGAAGCTCCAGTGTTCCACTGAATGAAAAAGCACCCCAGATCATGATAGACCCCCCTCCACTGTGCCGGGTAGAAAACATCTCAGGTGGGATCTCCTTGTCATGCCAGTAACGCTGGAAGCCATCTGGACCGTCAAGGTTAAATTTTTTCTCATCAGAGAATAAAACTTTTTTCCACCTTTCAGTGTCCCATGTTTGATGCTCCCTGGCAAAGTCTAAATGGGCAGTTTTGTGGCGTTGTAGGAGACGAGTTCTTTGAATTCGTTTTTTGTTTCTGAAACCTTTTCCCGCAGATGCTGTCTGATGGTTATTGCGCTGCAGTCGGCACCAGTAAGGGCCTTAATTTGGGTTGAGGACCACCCTGTGTCTTGACGGACAGTCAATTGGATCCTCCGGCTCAGCGCAGGTGTCATTTTTTTGGCTCTACCACTTGACTTTTTGTTCCATAATGCTCAGGATCTATCAAAAAATTTAGAATGACTGTCTTACTGCTGTCTGCAGTGATGCAGTCGCTGTACCGGTCGGTTGTGGTAAAGAAGGAGCTGAGCCGAGAGGCGAAGCTCTCAATTTACCGGTCAATCTACGTTCCTACCCTCACCTATGGTCATGAGCTTTGGGTCATGACCGAAAGGACAAGATCCCGGATACAAGCGGTCGAAATGAGTTTCCTCCGTCGGGTGGCTGGGCGCACCCTTAGGGATAGGGTGAGGAGCTCAGTCACCAGGGAGGAGCTCGGAGTAGAGCCGCTGCTCCTCCGCGTCGAGAGGGGCCAGCTGAGGTGGCTCGGGCATCTGTCTCGGATGCCTCCCGGACGCCTCCCTGGGGAGGTGTTCCGGGCATGTCCCACTGGGGGGAGACCTCGGGGAAGACCCAGGACACCGTTGGAGAGACCTATGTCTCTCGGCTGGCCTGGGAACGCCTCGGGATCCCCCGGAGAGCGTGGAGGAGGTGTCTGGGGAGAGGGAAGTCTGGGCATCCCTGCTTAGACTGTTACCCCCGCGACCCGGCCCCGGATAAGCGGAAGAGAATGGATGGATGGATGGATGTCTTACTGCGTCCAACCTCAGCAGCAATGGCACGCTGCGAAAGGCCTTGCTTATGCAGCTCGACGATCCGACCACGTTAAAGAAGAGAAAGCTTCTTAGCTTTAGCCATCAGGAGGGCATGACCGTGTGAATGCCCGACAGAAAATGAGAATTTTGAGCAGATTTTGGCTTTTATAGCCTGCGGTCTTAAACTTTTGATCAGCTGATAAACAGCCTATTTCAGTTTACATGTTGTTTTCAATAAATTACTTTTTCAAAGTGCTTTTTGTCTCATTCCCCCTTCTTGCTTTTGTATATTGTAGCTCTACTTAAAACCTCATTAAGATCCAAATGTGCAAAAGGTAAATTCTAGCTATTTTTCAACTGGTCTTAAGATTTTGATCAGGTCTGTATGTGAATGCAGCTGTCTGTCACTGAATAACAGGGAGTTTGTGTGAGAAACAGGATGAATGAGATGGAAACGGAGAAACTGATGGAATTGCATCCGAATTCTTTGAGGTGCCACTTGTAATCAAGAAGAAAGAGAAGTATTTACAAATTTTCAGACTACCCAAGCAACTTTTTATTCAAAAGCACTAAGCAACAAATTTAGCCACTTTTTAAAATTTTTTTGGAAATTTTTAGCAGCTATTGAAAAGTGAGTCAAACCCTAAAACAGACATTTTCTCTCTAAATGACACAACATGATTTTCTCTGTCACACAGCCAGAAAACACAGGGTCTATCTACAGTACCTAGCTGTAAAAGTCAGTGTTGACAACTTAGCCACTATGTTGGTATATTTAGTGATTATTCAGGTACCTCTGTAGACTCTTTATCAAAAAAGCAACTAGTAACAAATCTGTCAACTTTTTCTGGTGTTATTGGAGACTCTGACATGAAAGTACATATTGTTCTTTGTCTAAAACAAATCCCTGCATTGAATATAAATCACCCCCACTGTGTCACAATGGGGGAAATGAGAGGACTCAAATGCGCAGTACTGAAGGGAAAAAAAACACAAGTTTATTAAACACAAAAAAAACCAAAACAACGGAAAATGCAGAACCAGGGTCAGAGTCCGTAGATGAAGATGGATAATGTCCGGGTTATGGAGTGAATAATGGAGAAGAATGGACCAGCGCTGCATGGCTGCAAACCTAAGCCTTAAATAGGCTGGAGGTAATTGGCTGCAGCCACGCAGCTCCAGCAGGTGAGTCTGATAATGGGCAAACGAGGAAATGTGGAGAGGAGGAGCCGAGGGGTCACACAGGCACAGACCACGACAAGCTGCAGCCACGCAGCGCCAGCAGGTAAGTCAGCAAACGAGGAGATGAGGAGAGGGAGGAGCTGAGGGCCACACAGGCACAGATCATGACACACTGACATTGACAGTTTTCTCTATTGTCTGTTTTTGGTCCATTTAGATTGTTAATGTAGATTGAAAATTTAAAATGTTATGGTTAACAAATGTTCATATTCTACTGGGACTTTTTGTAGGCTCCTAAGTTAACTGTAAGGTTAAAAACCAAACCAAACTGAAGAAAATGAAGATAAAAACTAAACAAACGAATAAAGAAGTAACTACCTTAAATAATTCCTCCATTGTCTCTTTTGGCTCACTTTAGTCAGTCCTCAAGCCCAGATACAGGAGAAGGGTTGGAATTGTGACATTAAAAAAAACAAGAATTGACTGATTATAAATTCTGTAGCGCAGAATGACTCTGAACGTCTCTAGCAATGCAATTGGGGCAGTTTGTCCAAGTAGAGTTAGCGTCGTGCATGAACAAATGGGCAGTTGATCCAGTAGTGACAGGCAGCAGAACCAACCCATAAAGATGGAAGACACTAAACAGCACGTTGGCCCTCTGGATGGAAATATGAGGACAAAAAAACCCCCCAAGATGAAACAGTTGTTTCAAGTTTTTTTTTTTTTGAAACTGTTGAAGGTGTTAAATAAACATGTTAAGTGCATATATATTCCCTTCTTTCTTGAGTCTGTTTGCTCATGCAAAATTAAATGCAAATAATATAGATTAAAAATGAATATTTAATCGTAATTAACTGAAATGAATCCTAAACAATCTTGTGATTAATCTGATTAAAAATTATAATCGTTTGACAGCAGTAATTAAAGTCTGGCTCACATACATGACAGATGATGTGAAACTCTGGACAATAACCTCTGCTTTCACTTGAACACAAGTGTGTGTGAAAGCGTGAAGCTACAGTGACAAACTATTCTTCCTTGATGAAGTGTTGTGTCTGTTATAGACAAAAACAAAACAGAAAGAAAATGGATAGAACAGAGGCCTGTACTGCCAGTCAGCAAAGAGGCCTGATTGATGATTCACTGGAGCTATTGGTGTACGTGTAAGAGTTATGGGTTTGAAGCATTTTAAGTCACTCAGAGACTGTTTTATGCATTCATGAATACAGGGCTTCCTCAAATATAAATCAGTGCTCAAAAGCTGGGCTTCAATAGTGACTGGGCCGTGGTGTACACAAGGAAACAAAGGTTCAAGTGAAGACCAGCGTTAACATTCCCTTCACTACAAAGCCCAGAGCAGTTAAAACTAACATAAACTCTAATGAAGAACCTGACAGGTCGAAGAGTTTTCCATAATCAAGGTTTGCTATAGAGCTGAGACAATTAATTGATTAATCAACTCGAATCAACTGAAAAAAATTATTTGATTAGAATTTTCCTGAATGTGTGTTTCACATGCTTATTGAAACGTAACACACATGACACCAGGATCAACACAAAATTGTATGTTAGTTCCATCTTTAGTTGTTAGTAAGTTAGTAAGTTGGATACAAATGTGTTGAAGACTGCAGTGCTCATATTGTTTGTAGATGTCATTTGACTTTGTGACATAAATATTTTTATATATACTTTAATACTGTTGTTATTGTTGTTATTTCTATATAGGTATTTCTTGACTTATATTTTTTGTAGTTGTTTCTGCTGGTTCTGGAATATAATTGTCATTTTCAGACATGTCTTTTTCACATTCTTACCATTTTTTTTCACCAATTCAAATAATCATTTCATCGAATCCTAGAAAATAATTGATAGATTAATCGATCACAAAAATAATTGATAGCTGTAGCTCAAGATGACAGTGCAACAAGGTGGACCTGCATCTGCTATATGATGTAAACATACAATGATTCTTATATTAATGTGATTAAAACACAATAAAACATAATTATGAATACTGTGTTCATAATTAGATCTTCTATCATAAGGTACTAACTTTAACATGGAGGCTTTGTTCTAAAAATGACCTTTAATGTCACAAAGCAAATTCTAAATAAAGTACTGGCTCTAATTTAAGTCCACTGACATAAATAAAGGCTCTGGAAATGTGGTTTATGAAACATAAATAGACATGAGAGAGTCTAGAGTGAGTGTGGGACAGACACTGTGCTGAGGTGCTGAAGGTTACCATGATTCAACATCTCTAAGAAATGACATCAAATCTGATAATGTAAGTAAAGTTTTTTTTCTAAAGAGCCCACATGCAAAAGGCAAGTTTCTGAAATTAGCAAAACCCTTTCACTTGGAAACCTTAGTCAAGCAGCTCAATGCTGGGTGCATTATGGGCTGGAACAAACCTGCAGGCAGCAATCAGATGAGAGCACAGAGACCAGCATCAGAGCGAAAAGACAAAGCAAAGGGACAGACTGTGTCACTGCGCTGTCAAATATGGCCTACAGATACTACAAAAAATTACATTTACTGGTACTGAGTAGCCTAGTTGTTTAAATATTCATTAAATGTACATTAAGAAGTTAGTCATACTTCATGCAACCTGTATGTTTAATATGACCAAATTAATATCATGAAAAGTAGATTTAAATGTTCTAAATATTTGCCCAAAATTTTGTTTGATTTAGTCAATATTTCACCAGCATTAATTTAGAATACATTCTTTAGGCTAATGTTTATTAAAGTTCTGAATTTAGTCACAGGCCATCTGGTGCATGTCCTTTTCATAACCTCTTTGACCACATTACCTGTTTCTCTGTAATTTAATTAATACCAAGAAAATCCCCAAAACAAGTGAAAAAGTAAGCAGAGCTTACTAATACCCCCACCCGGTTGCACATCAGTTTGGCCCTGCTGCTCACTCCTACCCAGGGATTAATACTGAGTCTTACTTTTCAATTTTTTGAAAAACTTCTCAAAAATTTCTAAGAAAACAAAATGCACAAATTTAGAGAAAGGTATATGTATAAAAAAATATGTGTGAAATTTTAAAAGAATCGAGTGAATAGTGACTGAGAAATTGGTTGGACAAATTTTGTAAGTTGAAATTTTCAAATATTTGTTTAAAAAATAAAAAAATAAAAAAATTCAAATCCAGCCATCAAACTGTGCACTGCACCAGTCCTATTGGTAAAAAAAAAAAAAAAAAAAATATGTGCGTTAAGTTTGAAAAGAATTGAGTGAATAGTGTCCAAGAAATGGGTTGGACAAAAATCTCGGACGGACAGACGAAATTCCTGGTATGTCTATAAGTAAGTAAGTAAGTATTATGTATAGAGCACTTTTCACAGACAGGGAGTCACAAAATGCTTTACAGTGCAAGATAAAATTAAAATACAATTTAAAATAAAATTCAAATACGATAAATACATTTAGTGCAATCAGTCTGTAGCAGCCCTGAGTCCCTTAGATTACTTTTCCTGGTACACAGCAACAAACCCTCTACCATGGCGATAAAGCTTCACCCTCTCACCCTTTCAAGAAATTTAAATCTATTTAAATGATTGTTATTCTATTGCTGTAGGTTATTTCCACTTAGCTCAGTACCGTGTCATTTTTCCATTAGATTTAAATAAATGGTACAAATAGCTCATAATAAAAAATGTATGTATGTAGACCATGTCAGACAATTTGTGTACAGGAACAACAAGTTTTTTAATCCAAGTAATGTTAAATGTTACAAACCAAATTCAAATATCATTATCAAAAAAAGCAGCATCAGGGGGACGTTCAAACTGACTGAAACCCACTGCTTCTAAATAAGTTAATAATCCAGGTGTCTTATTTATTCAAGGTCTTTCCTTTGCCAAATTTCTTATTCATTCATTATTATAAGTCTATTCTATATTATACAATTTTTTCCACTAAAATTGAAAAATAAAGTAAGGGATTTAAATCTGTTTAACTTAATCCATAAATTAATGTAAGATAAAGGATTTTTAAAAATAAATATTAATATTTTTATTATATTGATGTCGAGCCATACATTGGACATAAATTTCAGAAGCCGCATCAATATCAAAAGGAAGTTGTGATTATATGTGTATCATTGGACTGAGAGTTTTCATGCAGCTGTAAGTGCATTCCATGTATAATTTATGACACACTGAAGCAGCAGATCAGTGTTCAGGTGATGGCTGTGAAAGGATGAGTCAGTTGTTTGCAATCACTATCAAAATTACAAGTGAGTTTCACCTGAGTGGGCACTTTGGACTGAATGGATGGCATGTCCTCTGACCACAGATCCAGTATTGGGTTTCTCTCTGCGGCTCTGATGCACAACAATGAACAGGAGCTTAGTGGAACCTGATCTGGAATCTGTGGTCGGGACCTTGTCAAATCTAAGGCTGTTCTCACATTTAGAACAGAAGCAGGATATGAGGTATGAGGTGCTACTCAGCTCTATGAGGAGATAAGCTGCAATATGGCCAGGCTGCAGATCTGCTCTGCCAATCACAGTCTGAGGCAGAGTGTGTGTGTCAGAGTGTGAGACTATGGGTGGCATTTATAGGAGCGGTTACAGGGTTTGGTCAGCACTGAGTGATACACTGCAGAATAATTAATCTGAAGAAGACCAAAGCAAAACTGTAATACTGTGCAATAACAACATCTACATCTCAGGTGTTGAAATTTTTTGACAAAGGTAAAATTTTCAAAATGAAGATTATTGGCACTACAGAGATGTCTTAACCCAAAATCCATCTGCACTCTCTCAGTTTTACAATTATCTACAGATTCTGAATTCTGAATCCAATACATTGTAAAATCAAAATGAGGCTTATGCTGTTGAGGGCCGACAGCAAGGGTATGTCCCTGAAGTCCCCCCAATCCACTGCTATATATAAATCTATCCACGATAATTGTTAGACAATCGATATGAACTCAATTTGAGCTGCATCAGCTTGATAGTGGCAGAATAATGGTCAGAGAAACATTTTTTCCCCACAAAACTCCACCTAGTGAAAGAAAATGACACCATAGGAACTCTGGATGATAGCGAGAAAATGGACATTTGTAAGACTATCAATATGAACAAAATTTTATCTCAATCGGCCTATTATTGCTTGATTTATGTCCAAAAAACTGATACTCAACTAAAGCGCCCCCATTTGGATGCCTTATAATACTCACAGAGAAGCTGAAATCTATAAGGTTCTTCCATTTGGGGTCCCCTATGTTGGTTATCAAGGGATCAAAAATCCAACCAAATCTGACCTAGTTATCGCATTCACACGAAGGATATCCGGCGGCGGATCCAGCGGCAACGGTGGGGGTAAAACCATTATATCCCCAAAATTGAGTTTCGGGGATATAATTAAAAATCTGCTCCAGTTACCTCCGTGTCTTTAGTGACCACTCTGTCATATACAGGGGTTGGACAAAATAATGGAAACACCTTAAAAAATCAACAAAATATAATTTAATATGGTGTAGGTCTGCCTTTTGTGGCAATTACAGCCTCAATTCTCCGAGGTATTGATTCATACAACTTGTGAATTGTTTCCAAAGGAATTTTAAGCCATTCTTCAGTTAGAATACCCTCCAACTCTTTTAGAGACGATGGCGGTGGAAATCGACGTCTTACTTGAATCTCTAAAACTGACCATAAATGCTCAATAATGTTGAGGTCTGAGGACTGTGCCGGCCATACGAGATGCTCAACTTCATTAGAATGTTCCTCATGCCATTCTTCAACAATTCTAGCTGTATGGATTGGGGCATTATCATCTTGAGGTGAAGGTGTTTCCATTATTTTGTCCAACCCCTGTAGAGCCAATTTAGCCAATGAGAAAAGAAAATTTATTTTCTCAGACTCAATCCCTCCAGTTCAATGTGATAGCTGATGATAAATTTTGTTGAAATATTGTGCAGTCATCTTAAAGCAAGTTCAATGAAGTTTAGTGTTGGAGTTACTCAAAAAATAAAATTTTAACTTTTACTGCATATGTGTATCAGCTCCAAATATTGGCACATCTTCTTAATTATAAACATCGTACCATCCCTTGTCTCCGCCTCCTGTTTGGCCAATTGACAACACCTACCAGTAATTCACCAGCCTATAAATCCAGGAGCTCCAACCAAGAAGACTAGTGGGTCCATTACTGCATTTTTTTTTCTTTGATTAAACTTATGTTAACTTTTAAGTAATTTGGCAGTGTACAAATATTGTTTCTTTTCTTTTTTGTATAATAAATTCCACGTCTTTTTGCTACAAGCGACCTGCTCTCCACATTTTTCTTTGCAGTCTCCCGGAACATCTTTTTCTTTCTTTTAGTTTTTGTTACGTGTCGGCACCCTAGACCTCCTGGCACGAAACAGATTGGGGGCTTGGGGCCTCTTCTGACTCCAGATTGGGGGCACGTCACCGTCGGAGAGACCGTTATAATTGGCATGAGCGTAAGTATGATTGTTTGTGTGTGCTCCCTTGTGGTTTGGTTAGGGTGTTTTTGTGTGACCTACATTGCACATTGGTTTACATGGCTTTCCCAGACTAGATTAGGGTTGTCCAGCTTGGTCGTTTCACGACCACTCTGTCAGATACCTGTTTTTTTGCTTTTAGTTTGTTGTTTTGGGATGAATCCCAGGTGGGGTGTATTCTCTGAAGGGGGCAGACGTGCAGGGCTTCGGCTGCTGTGCTCTGTCTTTAAAGTGGCCTTGAGCCTGGCAAGTCCCACAAGATGCGTTAGGGTGAGTTTTTCTGTAGGTAGGACTCTGGGATTGCTCATGTATTGTGCTTTGTAGTCATTTTTGTACACTCTGACTGATTTCCTGTTCCTGTTGTGTTGGAGTGCGTGCATGCACATGAAGTTTCTTTAGGTGCGCGGGCGACTCAATTGTGTCCAGGTGCAACACAGCTGAATTTGAGGGCGTGATCAGTTGTGATCCAGATCAGCAGTGACTCTTTGTCCGGTGAGTAATGGCTGCATTTGATTTAGTAGAGTTTGTAGCTAATCCTACGTTGACCGTGTTTGATGCCTGTAGGAAGAGTGATTTAGTGGAGATCACCAGGCTCTATGGCATTACCGTCTCGACAGCACTGCGTGTTAGTGAATTACAGGAAGCAATATTGGCTGTTTTAGTTAATGAGGGTATTATGAATGTGCCCGAGTCAGGTGATTTTAGTTGTGAGTCGATGACAGTGGGAGGTGCAGTGGCATCCCCGGTGGGTCATCATCCAGAGGTGGCAGCGGATGTGCAGCAGCCAGCCGCAAGTGTACGCACCAGTTCCACGGGTGAGTCGGAGGTAAAGCCTCGGACATCTGCAGATGTAAGTGCAGGATCTTCTCCTGGGGATCCCTGTGTGGATGTGCGTATAGCCCGGCTTAAAAACCAAAAAGAAGAAAGGGATCGGGAGTTCCAGCTCCGACGTGAGCTTGAATTAAAACAGATTGAATTGGATGCTACCACCGCCAGGGAGGTAGAGTTAAAAAAGTTGGAGGTCGAATCAGCTCTTCAAATGCATCAATTAGAGTTGCAAGCAGCCCAAGGTTTAGGCACAGAGCAACCCGTCTTGGTTGGGTCCCGTGAGGTATTTGATGTGTCTTAGAACATACAGCTTGTCCCAGTTTTTCATGAGACCTGAGTGGAGTCTTATTTTGGTGCTTTTGAGTGCATTGCGTTCACGTAACATTGGCCAGCAGACATTTGGGCAATTTTATTACAATGTAAACTCAGTGGTAAAGCTTTAGAAGCCTGTGCCTCGCTGCCTGTGTCTGATAGTTTGAATTATGAGAAGTTGAAAGGTGCTATATTATGCGCTTATGAGCTCATGCCTGAGGCTTATAGGCAGCATTTTAGGGGGTTAAAAATGCCATTCAACCAGAGCTTTGTTGACTTTGCTTGTGAGAAAAGTCTTTTGTTTGACCGATGGTGTTCTGCTAATAAAGTTGACACTTTTGCTGCACTTCATGAGCTGGTCTTGACTGAAGATTTTAAAAACTGTCATCAGTCACAAGTGTTTACTACTGGACGATTCTGTTGGGTTCTGTAAATTGGCTTGAGAGTCTGGTTTCGACCTGCTCTATATGTAAAGTGTCACGAGATAACTTTTGTTATTCCTATTTAAGTAAAATTTGATTGATTGATAACGGTCAGCAGCAAAATTAGTAGACAACTAATTTAATAGTTGGGTCATTAGTGATGTCAACATACAGGTGCATCTCAAAAAACTTGAATATCATGAAAAAGTTCAATATATTTTGTCACTCATTTCAAAAAGTGAAACCCGTATATTATACAGGGTGTATAAGGAAACAATACATTTTGAAAAATTACCCCCTGTTCCGCATTTGATAATTTTTGGAATTTTCTTTTATGGACGTCGGTAGGTAGGGGATTGGTGGATATTTGTCCAAATTTACAGACCCAGGTTTTCATGCATGAGTGAGCAGGGGCAAATTGCACAATCCAAGTTAAAACTGGTTTGCGCGAAAGAGTGGTGGGATTTAAATTCAATCAAAGGTCATGGGAGGGGACAATGGGCATCCATCTTGTTTTCCACAAAATTGCCAGGTTACAGCATTAACACTTTGGCCACCGTGTCAATTTCATTTCTTTATCCATGGCAGCTGTTCCTGCCTTTCAAAGTTAATTTAACTTGTTTAGGCCTAAAAATGTCACTGAGGACAGGCCAAGTTAGGGTTAGGGTTAGGGTAAGGGTTAACCCTAACCTGTATGGAAGAACAGTAACCAATACTGTTTTTCCAATATAGCGACCAGTGTGGAATAAACCCTTGTCTATCCTTCCAACATCACTACTAGAAGCATCCTCTCCGATTGCAGGTGTATCAAAGTTCTAGCATCAAAGTTCTCAGAGTGAGCTAACCACTCGGTTGCCAAATGCTGCCTACTGCCAAATGCTGCCTATTGCTGCACCGCTATCTGAGCTAAGTAGCTGGTCTGTCACCGTAATAGTACCTGCAACAGCTAGGTACTGTACTAGCTGCTTCTCGATTTTTATCAGAGCTGAGATGGAGTCTGTACCTTGACTCACCATGGACAAGCTACCACCTAGAGTGTGCACCTGCGGGAACAAGATTGCTGGGGTAGACACCCATTCTGTATGTGCTTCCTGTCTCAGGCTGCAACATGCCCAGGATGTGCTTCCATTCCTGCTTAATTGTGACCACTGTGCACGCCTCTCTGTCAAGACTCGCCACCGCAGGCTACCGCACCAAGCTAGCCTGTCACCGGCAGATTCAATGGTTGGGGTAACCATTCCCCAGCCTGGGGAACAGGCAGAGAGCACCCAGGGAAACACCATCCCGGTGGGAGCCAGCTGGGGTAATCGACTCGAAATTGTCACTCCAATAGAGGACCCTGATGTATACAATGCTAACCTCTTGGTGGAGCATGATGACATCACGGGGAATAACTCTAACGCTGGGGACAAATCCATTCGTCTTTCCTCCAATGGAGACTACAATGATATCAGACCTTTTAGCAGGTGACCATGAGTGATGGCAGGTCTCCAAACTTGACCACCAACAGGTACCTGCATAAAGTCTGTAAGAGAGCAGCTGCAAAGTTGGGCATCCCGTAGCCTGAAGCCCCTGCTGTGACCACCATGTCCCGTTACGAGGGCAAAAAGCCAAATCCTCTACAACAGGGGTGCTCAACCCTGGTCCTCGAGGGCTACTATCCTGCATGTTTTAGATGTATCCCTCTCCCAGCACACCTGACGGTCATTATCAGGCTTCTGCAGAGCCTGATGATAGGCCTATCATTTGAATCAGGTGGGTTGGAAGAGGGATACGTCTAAAACATGCAGGATAGTAGCCCTCGAGGACCAGGATTGGGCTCTACAAGACAGCTATTGCCGGCCTTTCCTGGGTGCCTCGCGGAAGTGACCTGTTCATAAAGAAAACCTTTTTCTGCCAAAAACCTCACCCTCGGAGACAAGACACTGGATTGGGTCAATATGGAACAGAATGGTTTCTCCCATCTTCCTCTGGTCAAACTGCTGTTGGCATCTCATCTCCGTGACCTCGGCTGGCCCTGCCCTACCATCTGAAGCCAACTGTTTTCAGTCATCTCTGAGGTGATGGCCATGTCAGTGAAGCCACTGAATGTTCTCTCAGCTCTCTCAGTTGTTAGCTTACCAGACACAATTACAGGACAAGATCAGGGATGCACCGATCCACTTTTTTTTAACTTCCATTCCAATCCCGATACCTGAATTTGGATATCTGCCAATACCGATTCTATTCTAATACCAGAGCTCTGTTTGCTTTAATATAATTATAATAATTATTGTTGGTTTTATATTAGGATCTACTAAACTCCTCTCTACAGGCAAGAATATGTGCGACTGTATGCATGCATGTCCCAAAAGGCAACCTGAGGTAAGTATAAGGTCAGAAAAACAGGAAAAGTGTTAGGAAAAATCTCATGTTGAAAACAAATATGACATATGTATAAAATCCAAGACAGATGCACATAAAAAGTATACTTGTCTAACACTACCCCTCTCCAAAAAAAAAATACAAAGGGCTGCTTCATCTCAAATGTTAAATATTTGAAATAAAAGTGCATTAAGTGTTAACATTCACACTATCAATAAAACAATGTGCATCTGATCAGTATATAGTTTCTAGTAGGGGTGTAATGGTACAGAAAGATTTGGGTTCAGTATGTTTTCGGTACAGGAATCTTCAGTTTGGTACATTTTTTATATGTTTTCGGTAAATGTCTGATCCACGAATTACATTAGTATTGGAACTCGATACTGGATTGGATCGGCCCCATCCCTAGACGAGATGTCTGTATCACCTGCTGCAGACCTGTGAGATGAAGGGTGCGTGGTTATGGACCTCTGCGTATATCTGCACAGATGCGCCGTCCAAGCCTCAGGATGGGGTATTGGCGCTGATAGTCACTCAGAAGAGAGCTAGGTGGCTAAACCTATCTAGCCTTTCTCAGAGAGAGAAGACCCAAATCCTTGACGTGCCTGTGGACCCAAAAAGCCTATCTGGCTCATTGGTGGACAATATGCAGTGCCGTTGTGAGGAGAAAAAGAGGGAAGGTGAAGCACTCCAGGTGTGTCTCCCCAGGAAGGAGCCACTGCCCATTGCAATGCGGCAAATGTTCACTCAAGCCCGGCACATGTTTACTCAAGCCGTGGCTTGACCAATGTGCTCACATCTCTAAATGTCAGCCCCAAAGTCAGATGGGTGGCATGGGCAAAGTAGCGTTTTGCGACTAATGTGATGTCTGGTAACTAAACCACCACTCCATCCACCATGGCAGTTATGAAAAAGAGACACGCTCGTGCACCGCTTCCAGAGAGGGATGGCTAATTGAGCCAGATGCCCGCTTTTCCCTCTCTAAACAACATCCTGTTTAGGGAAGCACCGATACCACTTTTTTCCAGACCAAGTACGAGTATGAGTACTTACATTTGAGTACTTGCCGATACTGAGTACCAATACGAGTACTTAATAATCCCATTCCAGTTCTTAGTTACTTTTGTAAATGTGCTTTATTGTCATTGTCATTAGTCTGACTGGAACAAGGTGCTGCTACTGACATTTAATGTGCTGGAATGAGCATTTCTCAATTAATCCACCAGGGGGCGCTGCTCTTTATTAACCATACTGGACAAATATCATGAAGAAGAGTAAAGTTTTTTGAAAAGAAAAAGAAGAAAGTCAGTAATAACAAACATGGAGACGACTGAGGCAACACTAATGTGATATTAATATGTAGTGCTACAGGTACAGAAAAAGTGCGCTCTGGGGAGGACGCTGGCATTGTGCTGTTCGCCGCTTCCCCTTTCGAGATTTTCTCTAAACTTTATAGTTTTCCTGTGCTTCTTTTGTTTAGCTTTTCGCTCTATTCATAGTTCACATTAGTACCTTTGCTCCTACACCTTTCTGGACTTCGGATACCACTATTTTTACATCATTTTTACCGGTGGAGAGGCGTTTACCTGCAAGGTGACCTTTACCTGTCAACTTTACCCACCGTGAAAAGGACTCTGGGACCTATCACCATTGCCGGGTTGCCGACCGAAATATCACCCCAGTCACAAACTGTTTCTGTCGTCCTGTCATGGTTTGGATTGTCTTCATTTGCCTCTCTACTCTCCATCTCTGGAACATCTGCCCGAGATTCACTGGTGGCTCTGGCCCGCGGGAAAGCGGGCTAGTGGGAAACTGGCTGCTAGCCAGCCAGTTGACAGCTAGCTGACTGCTACCTGTCCGTGCTTCTGCTGTCAGCTGTCCGGAACTCCCTGCCAGCAGCGTTGGGCCATCAGCTAGCTGGCTGCCGGGTGGCCGGCTACAAGCTAGCGGGTCAATGGCTAGCCGGCTGCTGCCTGGTGCTAGCGCTGCTTGGCTAGCGGTCATAGGGGCTTGGAAACATCCATCCGTGGTCAGCACATTCAGTTTCTCCATCCTGCAACCCCGCCGACTCAAACCAGCTACCACCCCTGGTGTTAACCCCCTAAACAAACTCAGACCTCCATCATCCACCTCCGGCACCGTCACAGCCCCAGCCATGGCGCTACGCTACACATCCATGCAACTCCACCAGTTAAACCACCAGACGCCTCTTTCCATGGAACTCAAAGCCTCACTAAAAAGCTCCAAACTTCTTCTCCATCCCCGCTACATCCACCGAAGCTCACGTCACAAGTTTAATTACCATTTCACCACGATAAACAGTATTCCCTCTCTCTGGTCCGACCGCAGCATGTACACTGGCTTCCGCACTTCCGCATTACGTCATCAGAACAACTTCAGCGCAAACTCTTTCAACCTCTGCCCTATCCCTACTTCCGCATCATTGATTTCAAAACAAAAGCACCTGAAGCTTGCCCTCTTCAACACACGGTCCCTCAACAATAAAAGCCTCATTCTTAATGAATTCATCACTGACAATAAACTGGATCTCCTCTGTCTCACCGAAACCTGGCAAAAACCCCTGGATTACCTTGCACTAAACCAAACCACCCCCGCTGGATATTCATACCTGGACAACCCACGCCCTGAGAGCTGTGGAGGAGGTATTGCTGCTATTTACCATCATGACCTCACCCCACGACCTCTCTCCATACCCACTGCTTCTTCTTTTGAACACCTGGCTTTTAAACTGCCTGGCCCTAAACCTCTCCTCATCACCATCATCTACTGCCCCCTCCAAACCCAACCCATCCTTCCTATCAGATCTTTCAGAATTTATCACAGTACTGTCATCAGCCTCACCATCTGTCCTACTGCTTGGCGATTTCAACCTCCACATTGATTCCCCTGACTGTAAAAATGCAAATGATTTCCTGGATTTACTCAAGTGCCTCAACTTCACCCAACACATAACCTTCCCCACCCACAGCTGCGGACATATCCTTGACCTGGTTTGCTCCACTGGCCTTCACATCCATAACATCTCCAGCACAGACCTCACCATTTCCGATCACCTGGCCATCACATTGGATATCAACGTACCCGCCCCCCAGCCCAAACAAGACCGCACAATAACCTTCCGAAATCTTAAGTCCATCTGCTCAGCTTCTCTCTCCACCTGCATATCTAACGCTCTTTCTAACTCCACCCTCCCTGTCAACTCAACTCCCACAGACCTCGTCAACATCTACAATAACACACTGTCCACTTCCCTCAACCAACTGGCCCCCAGGAAAACAAAAACTGTTACTTTCACTCACTCAGCCCCCTGGTACACCACGGAACTTCACAAACTCAAAAACAACTCAGACAGCTTGAACGCCTTCACAACAAAACAGGACTAACCGTACACACCCTCGCCTACAAAGAACACATGCACATGTACCAAACCTCACTTAATAAAGCCCGCTCCGCCCATTACTCCGGCATCATTCACACTGGATCCTCCAACCCCCGCTCTCTGTTTTCCACCATCAACAAACTCCTCAAACCTCATGACAACATCCCATCATCTTTCACCCTTGAAAAATGCAATAACTTTCTATCATTTTTTCACTCCAAAATTGACAATATTCACGACCAGCTTGCCTCTTCCTCTGCCATCACCTCTGACCCGGAACCCATTCTTCCCCCACCCACAGACAAACGGCTCTCCCTCTTCTCAACCATTACCACTGACGAACTCCCTGAATTACTCTCCAGCATGAAATCACCCACTTGCCCTCTGGATCCCATCCCCTCCCCCCTTATCAAAGCCTGTCTCACCCCTCTCGCCCCACTCATCACTAAGATCATCAACTCTTCCCTAACCACTGGTACAGTCCCCCTATCTCTCAAGACTGCTGCCATCACTCCCCTCCTTAAGAAACCTGGCCTAGATTCCAATGACCCCAATAACTTCAGACCAATCTCCAATCTCCCATTTCTGTCAAAAATTCTGGAAAGAGTTGTCGCAGCCCAACTCAAGCAATATCTCCTCTCCAACAAACTGTATGAAACATTTCAATCTGGATTCCGTTCACAGCACTGAAACCGCCCTTCTCAAAGTCACCAGTGACATCCCACTCTCCTCTGACTCTGGTTCCCTCACCATCCTCCTTCTCCTCGACCTCAGTGCAGCTTTCGACACCATCAATCACTCAATCCTCCTCCGCTGCGTGCACTCCATTGGAATCACTGACTCTGCCCTTTCCTGGTTCTCCTCTTACCTGTCCGACAGATTTCACTTCATCTCCATCAACAACCACAAATCACACACCACCCCTGTATCACACGGTGTCCCTCAAGGCTCTGTGCTTGGCCCCATACTCTTCATCTTGTACATACTTCTGCTTGGTCATATCACCCGTCACCATGGTCTCCACTTTCACTGCTATGCCGACGACACCCAGCTATGCATCTCCACTAAAGCCATCACCCCTGCCATTCTCTCCACCATCACCAACTGCCTCACCGACATTAAAACCTGGATGACCAACAACTTTCTCAAACTCAACAGCAATAAAACTGAAATCCTCATTTTTGGACCAAAATCTCTTCTCCCCTCCTCCCAGAACTTCTCACTCTCCATCGATGGTCACTCAGTCACCCCCTCTCCCCTGGCCAGAAACCTTGGCATCATCATGGACCCCACCCTTTCCTTCAAATCACACATCAATCATGTCACCAAAACTTCCTTCCTTCATCTTCGAAACATTGTACGCCTCCGCCCCACCCTCTCCCCCTCAGCTGCCGAAACACTCATCCATGCCTTCATCACCTCCAGACTAGATTATTGTAATAGCATTCTTTATGGCCTTCCTTCCACTGCCCTCCAAAAATTACAGTATGTTCAGAACTCAGCCGCCCGGTTACTCACCCACTCCCGCTCCAGAGATCACATCACACCCATCCTCCATCAACTTCACTGGCTCCCTGTTCAACAACGCATTAACTTCAAGATCCTCCTCATCACCTACAAAGCCCTACACAACCTTGCCCCCCCTTACCTGACTGATTTACTTCACCACCACTCCCCTAGTCGCCGCCTCCGCTCTGCAGATGCTAACCTTCTCACCCCCATCACCAAGACTAAGTTCCGCACCTTGGGTGACAGGGCTTTTGCCATCGCCGCCCCCACCCTCTGGAACTCTCTACCCATTCACATCCGGAACTCCGACACAGTCACCTCATTCAAAAGCCAACTCAAATCCCACCTCTTCAGATCATCATTCGAAAACTGACCGCCTGCTCAACCTCCTCCACTCTCACCTACCTTCTTTTGTGTGTTTTTCTTGTGTCAGTATTTGTCTCTGTATTGGTTCTTCGATTACCATTTAGCATTAACTTTGTATCTGCTTACCCGTTGGATGTATATTTGTCCCTTGGTTGTTTTTTGTAAAGCGTCTTTGAGTACTTAGAAAAGCGCTATATAAAACTGATGTACTATTATTATTATTATTAATATTGCAGTGTTTTCGCTAGTAAGGTTTAAAAGTGAAGCTTCAGCAGGTAGGGAAAAGATAAATGAGTGATAAGTTTTGTTTTCACTTCCGCTGGCGGTGGTCTGCGCTGATCCATACCCCCGGCCCAGCCCTGGGTAGTTGTCATAAATCTGTCAGTAGTTTTTCTCTAACTCACACAGTCGCTCTTTGAACAGATCCTCTACCTCCACGCTTCCTGGTGGTATTCTCTGTCTGAGTACGCATCCACGAGCACATGGAAAATGGATGGAATGTACGCAGAGGACGGACAGAACGCTCCGTCCATATCTGTCTGTGTCTTTAACATTACTTGCAGTCAGCGTTACTTTTATCACCATCATTTATTTTGAAAAATCTCCACACTCCCCACACATTATTCCACCACCACATACCTGCTGCGCTGAACAGTGAATGTTACATGGCCATAAGTGGTATCGGTGCATTTGTATCGGATATCTTTTACGAGTACGAATACAAGTACACACTCTGAGTATCAAAGCCAATGCCCGATACTCGTATCGAAATCGGTGCATCCCTAATCCTGTTCCTAATGAAGTTTGAAAGAGCATGTTCCAGACTCTGCAAGACGTGTGCAGAGACTGTACCAGCATTCACAATTCACTGCCAAGCGAAAAGGAGGAAGAGCGAGCTGGCAGAGAGCTTGGTGGAGCTGCAGCCATGTCACTCAAGCACACACCAGTGCAAATACAGATACCAGTCTCCTTCCTCTGTATTAAAGTGTTCAATAAAAGTGTGTTCAAATGCCCATCCGGGCCCTGGGCTGAGGACACAACCCCATTTATTAAGAATAAAACACATAAGAATGAACAGCAACGGCATTCTGCAGTCCGTCTGTATCAGTGACGAAAAACCTGCGTTCTGTGGGAGGAAATCATTGCTCTGCAGAACAAAGGAGCTATACGGATAGTACCGACTGAGCACCGCCAGAGCGGTTACTATCTCACATATTTTCTGGTCCCAAAAAAGGGTGGGGGTTTATGACCAATATTAGATCTGCGTGCTCTGACTGTATGTGAAGTGATACAAGTTTTGAATGCTGACACACAGCACTCTGCTGCACTTTGTGCGCCCTGGCAACTGGTTTGCATCCATAGATGTAAAAGACGCCTATTTTCACATTCCTTGTCATCACCCTCACAGAAAATATGTCCGGTTTGCTTTTTCGGCAAAATATATGATTACCTAATTCTTCTGTTCAGTCTTTCATTGAGTCCACAGTTGTTTGTGAAATGCACAGAGGCCATCGTGCCCATGAGAGAGAAGGGAATGCTACATACATAGACGACTGGCTGTTAGCATATCCAGGTGCACACCAGACTGCTCACATCACATTTGATACTCTGGGTTTCTCAATAAACTGGGAGAAAAGTGTGCTAATTCCGACTCGGAATATCACATTTTTAGGGAACTCAGTCATGATCACCGCCCGTCTGTCAGCGGAAAGAGTAAAAACCCTCTGGGCTTTTCTGGCAGTCTTTCACAGAGGGATACTGCTAAAATTAAAAGTGTGTCTGCTGGGGTTAATGGCTTCAATGCTGGCAGTTATTCGTTTCATTCACGTACAAATGAAGCCGTTTCAGCAGTGGGTTGTGTCACTCAACCTCAGCCCACCATGCCATGGTCACTGCCAAGTTTTGATCTCCACAGCATGCATTCTTATGCTGCGCCCTTAGAGACGCACTGTTTTACTGACCTCAAGCATTCCCATGGGAACAATCCTGGTGAGGAAAGTTGTGACAACAGATGCCTCTCTTTAAGGCTGGGGAGCCACACACAAGGGCAGGACAGTAAATGGGCAATGGAGTTCACAGATGCTGTCAGTTGACATAAACTGTCTGGAGCTCCAGGCTGTTTCACTGGAACTGAAACCTTTTCTCCTTTTCCTGAAAGGACAACCCGTTATGTTGAGAATGGAAAATACCACTGTAGTGGCATATATCAACAGACAAAGGGGGGCTGCACTCACATCATCTGCACACATTGGCACACAGACTGATTGTGTGATGCAGCTCTCATCTGTTATCACTGAGAACCACGCATGTACCCGGCATACTGAAGCGGAGGGGTGGATTTGTTGTCAAGGGGCAGTCCTCATTACAAGGACTGGAAGCTTCACAGCGAGGTGGTGGCTCAGCTTTGGCAGAAATATGGCCGAGTGGAGATAGACCTTTTTGCATCAGAGAAAAACGCTCAGTGCCCTCTGTTTTACTCCCTGACCAGTCACAACGCTCCAATGGGGTGCTATATGCTATTCCCCCCCTTAAAGTTGATCACTCCCACCCTCACAAGGGTGCGAGAGACTGGTCTCACGTTGATTCTGATAGCTCCCCTCTGGCCAGGGAAACACTGGCCAGCAGACATATTTAAACTACTGTGTGGCCAGCTGTGGCCTCTGCCCTTCCGCAGAGACCTTCTATTACAGGCGTGCTGGGAGAACTTCCATCCTTACCACTGGGCCTGGCCTGTGAAAGGTTAAACCCACTGCCAGGCTCCCACATAATGTCATTACAACCATTCAGAGTGCCAGAACCACCTCTACACAATGTGCTTATCACAGAAAATGGCATGTGTTTGAGGACTGGTGCATTATTTGATGGGATGATGGCTTTCCAGAGTCCTGTACCTGTTATTTTAACATTTCTGCAGGGGCTACTGGACAAAGGTTTGGCTTTCTTGACCATAAAAGTGTGTTTAGCTGCCATATCAGTTTGTCACATAGGCTTTGGAGACAAAACAGCAGGACAGCATCCTCTCACTCATCAGTTTATGAAAGGTGCACAGCTCCTACAACCGGTATTACAGAGCTCAATTGCTCCATGGGACTTATCACTGGTACTTGATTCACTGACACACCCACCTTTTGAGCCCATGAATCAGACAGAGATTAAAATACTCAAAATACACAAATTGATTTTATTACTATTACTTACTGATGAACTCGTCTTGCATGCAGTTTTAATGTGGGGATTCAAAGCTTGTGTTGAAACCCAATTGTGCATTTTATGCCTAAGGTTTCCAACCTGGCTTTGTCAAATCTCCCTATTGAACTGACATCCTCCTTTTTCCACAGAGAAGCACAAATGCCTCAATGTGATCTGCCCTGTGCATACATTACATGCTTATGTGGACAAAACAGTTGGTTTCAGGAAGTCAGAACAGCTATTTTTTTTGTGTACTGCACCATTTTTTGGGAAGCCCCTTAGGAAACAGCATGTCACGCTGGATAGTGGAGGCTATCAATATGGTTTATAATAGTGTGGGGATCCAACCCCCTGTGGGTCTGTGCATTCATTCCACTCATCCTGGGCGCTGGAAGAGGTTTGTGCAGCGGCCAGTTGGGCAATGCCTCAAACTTTTACCAGATTCTATAGATTGGATGTTACTCCACCTGCACTGTCTCACAGTTTTGAGTGTGGGATCAGTCCCAAATATGTTGCTTTAGCTGGCTGTACATGGATTACCTGTCTTCAAGGTAAGCTTGTTTGGCAATACGGGAGTCCCATAGTGAGATACCAAAACAAATGTTGAAACAGAATTTAAGGTATCTCACCAGACCACCCTCCTCGCCCTGAGCGATGTGGAAGTGTGTTTACTTAGACTGAGGTGGTTACGTTATGTCAGGCACTTAGCAGGAGGAAGCCCCTCCTTCAGGGAGCAGACACCACGTCTGTCCACCAGTCAAGGCTGGTGTAGTCTAATAAGGCTTCTGGGAACAGGGTGTGTGTCTCATAGTGAGATACCTCACTCATGTTTCAGAGAACCGGGGTTAATTTCTTAACCTTAAGTTACATGCTGAGTCAGCAATCTCTGCTTGTGCCCACTTCTCTCCTCTATCCCTTCCTTCCTCCTGTTCTCTCTTCCTTCTTTGTTTATTCATCTCCTCCATCATAATTTTGTCCCTGTCCTTTGTCAACAGGTGGTCTACCCTCATCCATTGTCTCGTCCTGCACTGGTTTTGGAAGAGCTCTTTAAAAATGACATACACACTTACAGCTGAATCACAAAATGCACACAACACAAACACAGGGATGTTAAAGTGTAACTGCCATACATAGGTGCCAAGGAGGAAGCTGCACTGGACAATTTGCACAACATGATCAATAAGCATGAGAAAAGATACCCTGATAGTGCTTTTACTGTCCTGGGCCATTTTAACAACTGTAAACTTCAGAAAAACCTGCCAAAATATCACCAGTTTATGACTTTTCCCACGAGAGGAAACAATACACTTGACCACTTTCATAGCAATTGGAGAAATTCATACTCAGCTGAGCCCCAACCCCATTTTGGTAAATCAGACCACCTAGCAATCCTGTTTAAGCCTTTGTAAAACAAACACCTGAACGCTAACCCAGTCACAGTCAGAACCGTTAACACCTGGACTGATGTGCCATATCTAAACAGGGCTGTCTTGAGCTGACAGATATGGATGTTTTTAAGGAGGCCACAATCAATTTACATGATTATACAGAGAATGTCAATGACTACATCCGCTGGTGCACCTCAATCTGTGTCCCCTCTAAAACTGTACGTGTCTTTCCTAATTAGAAACCCTGGTTTAATGCAGACATACACACAAAAATCAGGAAAAGACAGGAAGCCTTCAGAGCAGATGACAGGGAGGAATATAAGAGGGCCCAATACGAGGAGCAGAAGCCCATCACAGCGGCAAAGAAGGTACACTCCCAAAAGCTTGAAAGCTACTACCTGCAAAATAACACACGTAGTATGTGGCAGGGTATTAAGTCAGTCACAAACTACAGGAGTAGCACTAACAGCACTGAAAGCTAGGGATGTCGATCTGCCTGACTCTCTTAACAGGTTCTATGCCAGATCTGACAGAGTAAACACAGATATCCTATCAAAACTTCACTGTGACCAAGAGGACTCTGCTTTCCTGGTGACACACACACAGGTCCTGAGGGCTCTGAAGCAAATAAACCCTCACAAGGCTGTAGGACCAGATGGGGTGTCACCAAGAGTGCTCAAGGTCTGTGCTGAACAGCTAGCAGCCATGTACACAAACATGTTTAATCTGTCACTAAAACAAGCAGTAATCAACCGCATATTTAAGTCCTCCTTTATTATTCTGGTGCCAAAAAAACCCAACATATCCACCCTCAATGATTCCAAACCAGTGGCACTCACATCAGTGGCCAGTAAATGCCTAGAGAAGCTAATGTGCAGTCACATTAACACCCTGATTCCTGTCAAAGTCGACCCCCACAGTTTGCTTACCACCCTAACAGATCAGTGGATGATACAGTAGCCTTGGCCCTCCATTAAAGACTACAACATCTAGACTGCAGCAGAACTTATGTCAGGATGCTTTTCCTCGACTACAGCTCTCCCTTCAACACCATCCGGCCAGGCAAGCTGATAGTGAAGTTGACTGACTTGGGGGTCCCACCCACCACCTGAAACTGGATCCTGAATTTCCTCATGGACAGACTGCAGGTGGTGAGGATGGGAAGAAAGATCTAAGCGGAGCTCATGGTCAGCACAGGGTCTCCACAGGGCGGCTGCCTCAGCCCCTAACTCTTCACCCTGTACACCAGTGACTGCGTCTCTACAGTCAACAACACCATCATCATAAAATATGCAGATGATACAACCATTCTGGGTCTGATCCAAGGTGGGGACGAGTCGGGGTACAGAGGTCTTTTCAGTGACACTCTTGTCTACAGCAAGGAGAACGGTAGCCCATTAACATCAGGGGGACAGAGTTGGACAGAGCGGACTGTCAACACCACTGCTACTGTAAAAAAGGCCCAGCAAAGGCTTAATTTCATAAGACTGCTTAGGAAAGTTGACCTTAGCCTCCGTCCCCCCACACTAGCAAAGGACATGGTGGAGAGCATCCTTACAAACAGCATCCCTGTCTGGTATGGCAACACCACCCAGGCAGAGAGGAAAGCTCTCCAGAGGGTCATAAAGACTGCATAGCGAATTATAAGAGCAAAACTTCTCTCCATAGATACTATCTACACACAACACCACAGGAAAAAAGCAAACAGCATCATCAGTCACACATGACCCTGCACACACCCTCCTCAGACACAAACACTCTGCATTCAACCTCAGACACAACAGAGCAGACAGCATCATCACCCACAGAACACATTTCCACAATAGCTTCTTCCCTGCCACAGTAAGACTGATGGCAGGAGGAAAATCCTATTAGTTTTGTCCTATTTACCTCTTTTCACAGACACTTTAAAATGAAAGCGGATGTGCAATGTTCTCATGTGTAATATCCTTAAGTGCAATTTGTGGATAGTATTTATTTTTAGATATTTACCTCCACCAAAGAGGTTATGTTTTTGCCAATGTTGGTTTGTCTGTCTGTCAGTCTGTGTGACAAGATAACTTAAAAAGTTACGAACGGATTTGGATGAAAATTTCAGGAAATGTTGATACGGGCACAAGGAACAAATGATTAAATATGGTGATTTGCCTTGGCGGAGGTCTGCGCTCTCTGAGTGCTTTTCTAGTTATTACAAGTCACTGTGCAATTGTCTTTTAATTAGGGAGCCAAGCCCGCGGGGCCTGGGGGACGCGTATGCCAGCATACACGTTCCACAGGTCCAGCGGTGCTGTGGAACCCTATTGTTTTTGCTCAGATTTGTTCTCCTTTTTATTCTTCCGTTGACAAAACTGTTGTTGCAGGCTAAACCGTGCATAGTAGGGCGGTGCAATTTGGAGGGTTAGTCCAGACCCCTGCACGTACCTCAGACATAAAAATGTACATATATCCACCAGGGGGCGCTATAATCAAGGACAAGGCATTTTGGTCTATAACTCTCACACCGTATGTCGTACATTCAAAAACCTTATAGCCTCAGATTCCGTGAATAAGGCTGAGTGACATGGGCTAGGCCACAACCATTTCCGCCGTGACTTTTTTTCCCACAAAATTGCAAACCTGGAAAACCTACTTTTTCTAACTCCCCCTTGGGATGTTGTCCCATCTGCGTGAATCTTGGCATATACACTCTTCTCATAGACCTGATCCAAAGTTATCACAAGAATTTTGTCCAGTCGAAAAGTGCGCAAATTATTAACGAACAAATTTCTGTAGCTAGCTAAAAAACTGCCAACTGTTGCATATCTCGGTCAATAATCAGTAAATGCTATCAACACCAAATCTTAGGTATTTGGCTGACATATGACTGTGAGGGTATGAGCCGAATTTGGCAAATGTTGGCCACTAGGGGGCGCTGCACATACGGGAAATGTATATCTCTTAAACAGCTCCACCGATTTCTACGAAATTTGGTGGGTATGATGAAGGGCCATTCATGAGACCATATCTTGAAGGTGGGTGTGGTTGGCCAATGTGGGCGTGGCTTATTACAAGTTAAACAGCAAACATTTACTACAGCTGAACTGTTATGCTGAGGGCTGTGAAATTTATATGGACCCTATAGAATAGGACACAGATCTACCATACCGAAAATTATGGATGCATTCCACTAGGTGGCGCTACAACGGACAAATACGCATTGTTGACTGTAACTTCTACATTTTAAATGACTCATTCAAAAATGTCACATCGTAGTATTCCTTAGATAGAGATGGGTTTGTTGACATAGTCCCGGCCACCTTCCTTTGCACATACAATCTCCAGAGGCTTCTGATCTAAAGTTATTACAAGAAGTTTGCTGCTGTAAAAAATGCACTAGTTATAAGCAAACATTTTTTTGCCAGCTAAAAAAAACATATTGTTGCATATCTTTGTCAAAGTAAATGCTATCAACATTAAACTCAACACACTTGTTTTAGAAAGGCTCTGTACCTAATTTAGTGCAAATCGGACAGTAGGGGGCACTATAAACAGAGAAATATGAAGTCACAAAAAAGTTGGTCAGATTCACACAAAATTTGGTGAGCATGATGTGGGGTCACTCCTGAGGCCAGCCGTAAAAAGTTTGGTAATGATTGGTCAATGTGGACATACTTAATTACAACAAATCCAAGTCACCACACATTCAGCCTTTTGCATTATGAATGCATTGGTCCCATTACAGTGAATGCAGGGAATACGGCTAAAACTGTTGCTACAGGCTAAACCATACAAGGGAGGAAGATGCAATTTGGAGGGTTGGTCCAGACCCCTGCACATACCTCAGATGCAAAAAATTATATATGTCCACCAGCAGGGTGCGCTATAACCAAGGCCATTTTGGTCTATAACTCCCATACCATATGTTGCACAGTCAAAAACCTCATATCCTCAGATTCCCTGAATAGGGCTGAATCACATGGGCTAGGTCACGTTAATTTGGGGGAGGACTTTTTATCTGGCAAAATTGCAAAAACTGGAAAACCTATTTTTTCAAACTCCTCCTTGGGCTTTTATCCGATCTGTGTGAATCTTGGCATGTATGCTCTTCTCACAGACATGATACTAAGTTATAAAAAAAATGTAATAAATAAATAAATAAATGTTAACTATTACATATCTTGGACAAATTAAATGCTATCAACACCAAATGTTAGATGCTTGGTTGACATGTTACTCTGAGGGTATGAGCCGAATTTGGTGAATGTTGGCCTCTAGGGGGCACTGCAAATATGGGAAATTTATATCTCTTAAACAGCTTTACTGATTTCTATGAAATTTGGGGAGTATGATGTGGGGTCACTCCTGAGACCAGCTGTAATGATTAGTCATGATTTAGTAATGATTGGTCAATGTGGGTGTAATTTATTACAACAAATCCAAGTCACCACACATTAAGCCTTTCACACTACCGGTGCATTTGTCCCATTACAGTGAATACGGCGGCTGAGACGTTGGAATACTAATTACAACTGCAAACCGTTATGAACAGGGGCCGAGCCTCCCTGAGCTCGACCTGAGCCCGTTGTTCTTCGGGGCTGACTTCTGTGGGTTCCGTGGGGCCTGGGGACCAAGTGGGCGGAGAGGCTTGGCCCCCATTCATAACTGCTTGCAGTTCTAGTTGTTTTTATATTTATACTGCTTCTATCTTTGACTTTTATTTAATTGTATCTTTTAACTGTCGCTGGTGGCCTAGTGGCTAGGATTTGGCAGTCTCACTGCCATGGCCCAGGTTTGGTTCCTGGTCAGGAAAGAAGCTTTCGCAATTTCCTGAGGGCTCTGCCCAAAGAATCGATAAAGTTCTGTCTAATGTAATCTAACCTTTATGCTTGCACTCTGAGACCTCTGCTGCATAATAATTCCTATGTACCTGAATGTGTACAAATGGCAAATAAAACTATCTAGCTAACTAGCTATGACAGTTTGAAGACTATTGGGTGCATCTGTTCAGTGAAAATGGAGATGTAAGATTCCTCTAGAACTTTTTAACATTTAACTTCAAGAATACATTTTCCTCTGAGTTTTAAAATGTCAGTATTAGTTGTGCCAATGGAAATATGAGGCAGAGATTGTCAAGTACCGAAGTATTTTTATGCAACACTGGATGTGAAGTGACTTCTCTACAAGTTGAGTTTAACTGACTCTTCCCTCCATCTGACTCCCCTTTAGTTACTGTTGCCTATTCAGCTTTCACACTCAACGTGTCACTCCACAGTGTTTTCAATATTACACAGAGATATGCAAAGGAAATGAGAGGACATTTCTGTAATAACGGTTATGAAATAGGAGAGATGTACACAGAGAGCACCTCATCAACATTTGATTGAATTTGAATTTGATTAACTGAACTACCGTTACTTGTTTAAAGGTGCAAACGTAACTAATGTTAGCTCACTTTGGCCTAAAACACAGTTGTTAGTAAATAAATATGGTTAAATACAAATTGTTTTTTGTCAGTTATTAATACAATTATTCAAGTTAGCATTATGTTTAGTTATGTAAAACATGTAGGTAGTTGTGTATAATTTGGTGCTGAATAAACATTGTATAACAAACACACCCACAAAAAAAAACAAAAACCTCAGTAGATTGGTTTTACAGACATATTTTTTTGTGTGACTACCACTGTGCAAAGCTAATGTTAGCTGGGCTGAGTCTTACCTAAGAGGAAATTAGGGGGGTTTAATTGATAATGATGAAAACTAGACCATAACAAGTGAAAAAGTAAGCGGAGCTTACTAATACCCCCGCCCAGTCACACATCACTTCCTGCTCACTTATACCCTGCCTATCCAGGGATTCATTTAAAGTCTTAATTTTCTATGTTTTGGAAAACTTTTCAAAAATGTGTCCAAAAAATGCAAAAACTGAGAGAAAAGCACATGTATAGAACGTGTGTCAAATTTGAAAAGAACAAGGTGAATAGTGTCTGAAAAATCGGTTGGACAAATTTTCAAAGTTGAAATTTTTAAGTATTTGTAAAAAATCAAAAAATTTTAATCCAACTATCAAACTGCGCACTGCACCTCCCAGTGGTAAAAAAACATGTATGTGAAATTTGAAAAGAATCAAGTGAACAGTGTCCGAGAAATCGGTTGGACAAAAATCTCAGACAGACTGTAGGACAGAATTTCTGGTATCTCAGCTTTCAAATGCCATTTGAATTTTCTCAATAGCGCAGAGGGTTATGGTAATTTGAATGACAGTGAATGCAAAATATGGCACTGGTGACACAACCGTCCTCAAAGGGTTATAAAATAATTAGAGATCGACCGATTATCGGCCGGGCCGATTATCGGCGCCGATATTTGGAAATTTGACATATATCGGTATCTGCCTTTTTTTAATCCGACGGGCCGATATTAAGAAATCAATTTAAAACTGGGTTATTTCGGCTTAGATGCAGCCGCGCCTCTCTCTTTCTCTCTCTCTCTCTCTCTCTCTCTCTCTCTCTCCTGCACTATCCACTCTGCGCCCTCTGATTGGTTGATGCAGAAGCTGTCCTCACACACACACACACACACACACACACACACACACACAGACTGGGACTGATTTGGGATGAGACTGTGTTCTATACATTTTCTCCATTACTAATACATAGTGTGCAGAGCGTTTAGAGCCAGACTGATGAACTAATGTTCTGGTAAAAGCTCATCAGACTCCACCTCAGCGTGCTTCCCTAAAACAAGTGAACGGAGTTTTTTAGCCGCTCTCTTAATCCCACACACATGCTTTTCTATCACAGACTGTTTCCATCTCCATGTTATCAGCAGTCTAATTCACACACGTCAGGAGGTAATCTGAGTTAGCAGAGCTGCTGCTAATGTTTACTCTGCTCTGAAGTTCTTCTGAAACATTAGTAGTAGTTGTGAGATGTAGAGCACAGGGATGTTTAGTACAGTTTCAGAAGAGTTTTCTGCGTTTACCTTTGACACATGTGTTTTCTCTCCGGAGCTTCTCACACGAGAAAACTTTGCCTCTCTGTGGTGTGTACCCTTCCACGTCAAAATCCGACACGGAAGGGGTACCCTCTGCGTCAAATAGTGCCGCTATGGGGCTCTGACCGCATGCATCGATTTCTGACTATTTGGGATGAGACTGTGTTGGTATGTAATGTAATAGTGTGTGTCTGCGTTAAAGTCACATGAAGAACTCTACAACTCACAACTACTAATGTTGCTGTGAGCTTTCTAGTCCTATGATCTAAAAAGTAAAGTGAAGATGAGACAGAGTCAAATTCAGAAGTGATTTATCTGAACATGGTGGAACATTTTAAATCCTGTGTGTGCTCATTAAAGCCCTAAAGGTTGTTTGTGTTCTGTTAGGAGTTTAATTGCACTCATAGCCACTATTATACTTTTTATATAGCTTTTGTCATATTAATCATTAATAATGTAGCAACATAGTTTTGAATGACAGGGTCCCTGCTATCGCACAGTAAAATATAAAATTTAATAATGAAATCAACTTAAGGCGTCTCAAATGCTGTAATAGATTAAGCATGATGAGTTCAGCATATGTCAGCATGTGGCCCAAGAGTTTACAAGAGTCTCCCTGTATTTTTGTTGCGTTTGAACTTAAAACAAAGATGAGTCATTATAGTTATATTTCAATTTTACTTTATTTACTGTGGAAAAATTTCAGGGAGCTATTTATTTAAGCTTTTATTCAACTTTATAAGAGATGCTTCTGAGTCTAGGAAATCCATGCACTTCTGGAGCTATTATTTTCTATTTGTTTGATTGAATAAACATGTTTTAGGCATTTAAACGACGTTTAGTGTTTGCGTTATTCAAAATTTTTCACGCCAATTTTTACACTTTTACTGCAAATGAATATCGGCTCCAAATATCGGTTATCGGCTTCCTCTAACTACTAATAATCGGTATCGGCCCTGAAAAAACCCATATCGGGTCGATCTCTAAAAATAATTGCATGGTTATGTAGCGGTTAGCACTGTTAGCATCAGCAAGACAACCACTGACTGACTGTAACTCATATCTGTACATAACCCTGCAAATCTGCACAAAAGAAATAATATTTGCACTCAACATCTTACCACTGTGTCTATTTTTTTGTATCGTGCACAATCAGTCAATCTTTATTTTTTTATGCATCTTGATACAGTTACTCTTTGTGCAGAGTACTTACCTCATTTTACCTTACCTATTTATTTATCCGTGCTTAGTATACAGTTTATTTCCTATTTTGTGTTTTAGCTTAGTTTAAATTGTTTTAACTGTACAGTTTTACTTTCTTTACTTCATTTTAGTTTAGCTTAACTGTGTCATGTGTAGGGAACTCGCAAAGAATTTCAATACTCAGTACTGCTGTGTATATGACAATAAACTTCTTGAATCTTGAATCTTTCTGTGCACCTTAATAGGTGAATTGATCACGTTAAATTAGCTGAAGGTGTGGATGTGAGTGTGAATGGTTGTTTGTATGTCAGCCCTGAAATGCACTGGAGATCTGTCCATGTTTCTAGATGAAGAGCAGACACTTGTCATTGAGTGAGCAAATGTATAAACATTCATACCTCTGGGCTCACACACACAGTTTTTGTCGGGTTCTGAAAGCCTAACAGTTACAGACGCTAACAAAGAATTGGGCAATGCCTGTTGTAACGAGGGGTCAATTTAACCTGAAAAAGTGCTGGAACTTGTACCACTCAAGCATTAAATCTAATGTGAATTGAAAACCACTCGCATACACAGACTGTATGCACACCCCCATGCCTCCCTCCCCCAGCAGCATGATCACTGACATGTGAAAAAGTGGTACCATGTAAAACCTGGTTTCCCTCCTTTGGTTAGCACAAACACAAACACCCAATATATACTTAATACACCAATAAGATATTTCTTAAAAATTTGCTGTCCTGATCTCATTTCCCTACTCTCTGCCTTTCTTTGTTCATGAATCAAGTGCATGTACCAACCAAGTACAGCTGAGTACACAAGAGTCAAAAAATCAAATATGTCTCAAACCACTCATCTAACTGGAATCTGCCCTGTGGAAAATGTGTGGTGACTTTAAGTGGGTCAACTTTCATTCTTCAAACATGAGTGGAGAGTACTGTAACTAACAAAACAGGAAACTAATTATTTTTAATTATCTCCTGTGACAAAAAGGGTTTGAAAACTTCAGGCGAGAATCAGTCCTCCTGTGATTGAGTTCATCAAGAATACACACAGCAACAGCCAAACTTAACCACAACTTCACTAACAAATGTACCATTAAATAAAGGACAATGAAGCATAAAAACCTCAGTCTTCTTTACAGGGTTAAAAGATCAGCTTACACCATGAACATATATGTGCTGTTATAAACTATGTATACTCATGACACCGTACGCTCTCATTTGTTATGGTCATTTGACAGCTCAGGCATTGTACTGCAAATCCTAACCCATATGGTCTATAGACTCTTTTCACATGAGAGAACAATATATTCTATCATCGCAATGTGCAGAAGTTGATAATATACATGATATACATTGTGGTTTACTTGATGTCCCACTAAAATGTTTTACTAATACTGAACTCACAGGGTGGACTCAATTAAATCTTGATATTCATATTCATACTTTATAATGTGATAGTTCTGCTAACAGTCCACTCCAGCTTCTGTAATGTATGGGTTCAATCTTTGGGTTGCATTATCTCACCACAGCTGACCTGACACTGAACTGACCCCTTCATTCCTTATGAATAAAACAACAGAATTCACTCTCCATCACATATATTAGACCAGGCATGTCCAAAGTCCGGCCCAGGGGCCAATCACGGCCCGCGGTCAGATTTAATACGGCCCACAGCTTGGGTTTTATATTATATTATTTATGGCCCGCTTGGACTGTTGATCCGAGTCCATGAATCATAAAAGGTTCCAAATGCAGTTTCTCCTTTCACCTCATGGTGGCAGCACCACTCTAACTCTATCTGGCTCTGTGACTTCGCCGTGAACCCTTTTCGCTCATTTCTAACCACGGCGCCTGTAAATAAAAAAAAGGAAAGTTGAGAGTGAGGGCCGCCGCTTCCAGGAGAGACGGGAATTGCAATTTTTTTTCACTGAAAATCGAGGTGATTGTGTTTGCCTAATTTGTCGAGAGCTTGTTGCCTTGTTTAAGGAATTCAATGTAAAGACACACTAGCAGACAAAACATGCTAACGCATACGACAAGCTAGCAGGGAGTGAGTGTTCTGAAAAAGTGAAGCAGATTCAAGCTGCTTTAAACTCACAACAGTGACTCTTCATGTGAACCTGGGAGTTCAATGAATTCACCACCAAAGCAGGCTACCAAGTTGCCAGGTTAGTTGCCTCTAACTGCTGGTGTTATGTACTTGTAGATGTGACACAAATATTACTTTCTGAATGATTTTGTGAAAGACAAGAGTAAGAGTCATATGTTTTCATCTTAAACGTTAACAGACTTTACATTACTGAGTAATATATGAGTAATGATTACTCATATAAGTCATGTTTAAAATGAATGTGGGGTTAAGATTTTTATCAACTTTTTGGAAGTTTAAGATACTCTATACAGTTTGTTCTATGTAATCTGACTCCAGATGTGAAAGGAAGGCAGAATTGTTTTTTCTTTTTTTTTTTTTTTTTTTAATTTGTTCACACCTGAGTGGCGTAGATCTGGTTACATTGCCATTAAAATATATTATATTGTGACAATGAAAAATAAAATTATTGTAGAACAGCTCATTTATATGTAATTTTTACTGTTTAAAAAATGTCTGAAGGGACCACTGGCCCCTGGCAATGTCCACATTATCAGATCTGGCCCTCTTTAAAAAAAGTTTGGACACCCCTGTATTAGACCATCTGTCACATCCTTTACAGTAGAGCTAGACTTATTGTGAATTCATTTTTCTTTTGTTTTAGGTTTTTTGTGCATTCTCAGCTAACTCAATTTCAGAGTTTGTATATTTAATGTTGAAGAAATATTTGTGGTAGAGCCCGACCGATATGGGATTTTTGGGGTCGATGCCGATATTGGGGGCTAAAATAAGAGCCAATATCCGATTTATCGGCTGCTATCTGATATATTGGCCGATAACCAATATATCGGCTGATATATGAAATAAGAACATTGATAAACAGGATATAATAGTCGTATATTAGATAATGGTGGATATGTGGATTAACAGTTGCTTCTTTGTTTATCTCACAAAGATAATATACACAACTTTAAAACACTGTATACTCATCTTATATTAGACTACTATGTGACCATGGGTTGTAGATATGATAGTTTTTATGTTGGAGAGAGCAGACTTTTGGGAAAAGATGTGAGTCTATATTTTATAATTAGTGACATAAAAATTGTTTGGTAAATGATTCTTTAAAATGTAAGCAACAATTAATGTGCAGAATTAATACCCTGGCAGAGCTGCAGAATGAAATTGCGAGGTACACGGGAAGCACATGGACAGGGGTGGGGGTGAATAGTTTGTAAGACAGGGGCATTGATTGTGAAGTGAAAGTGAAACTGAACATGCTTTATGATTCCTCTAACTCTCCCACCAGACACACAGACACATAGGAGCACAGTAACAGAATCACCGCGCAGCAAAAAAGGTAATACGTCGGGTACATATTGACCGATGTTGATTTATCGGTGATAAGCTATATCTGTATGTCCGTTGGGTTCTAATTTGTAGTTCTGAATGTTCTAAAATGTTCTGCTACTTGATAAGTCCTTATCATGTTCAGACCATAAAGAAAAAATTTCAACCATAAATAAGTTTTTTTCAATACATCTGGGAATGGGGTGTTAATTGCCGAGCTTACAGTGATAGATTTATTTGAAAAACTTGGGATATTCTCTGAGAATTAGCTGATAGATTTATAAGGACAAAAACTCACAAATAAGAAAAAAATTTCTGTATTTTCTGAGGTCATACATTTGCCAGACAAAGCTTGGAAGGTTCCTAAGATGTAAGTTCAGTTCAGTTCTGTTCAGTTCACATGTTTATTTCAAATCTGCTACCATAGTATAACACTTAACAGATGACAACTTCATACATGGTTTGAAAAAGGGATGGAAGAACCATTGCTTTTTTTTTTTTTTTTTTATAAGTACTAAAGTTCAAGAGAAAAAACTCAGTCCTTCTACTGAAGAAGCTCTAATATACCACCGTGCTTCTACTTTTACTTCTGACCAAAAATCAGCCTTTAAACTGGAAAGAAATTATTTCACATTTATGGTGAAAACTATCAGCATCAGTTGAAATTAAATGTTATATAGTGACAGCATTTTGGCTCTAGCATCCAGTATCCAGACCTCAAATGGGACTGGGTCCAGACTACACTGTTCCATAGGAAATAGTCATGTGACCAGAGCCAGTACATAATGTGAAAGGAAAACCAAGCCTCATTCTTTAAATTCTCAGGCCACATCTGGCTTCACACAAGGGGCCGTGAGCAAACATTGCAGAATCATCATCCTAGCATCAAGGCTAGATGTGGACACTCCATTCCCACTGGCCCACCCCCACCCACAATGATGGCAGAAATTATAATAAGCTGGAGGCCACAAGCAGGATATGTGTGGAGAAGGGCCCCTCCCTGGAAGCATCAACAGGGTGGAGATACTCTGGGACTAACTTGGATGAGTGAAGGAAATATACAGTAAGAGAGGCAGGCATGAGGCCAGACTCCTGGCATCTGGCCTCGGTCTGATGTATGATGGAAAAAAACTGCCTTATGATGCTGCGTTTAAAGGCATTCCTATGTTTGTAGATACTGCAAGAATGTCACGATCCTCTAAAATGGACTCATAAATGCAAGGTGAGCAGTGCAGCACGGAACATGTACCTCATTTATTTAGGATTTAAGTTGTATTTGTATCTACTGGTTTTCATCAAACATTTTTGACATATGAATATATGTAGAGAATATTAACTTGTACAAACAGGAGGAATGAACACATCACAAGCATGTTATGGTAAAGGACACTATTTTGTTTTAATGAGAAAAACATGTTTTGTGTGAACCCAGCCTAACTTAGCTAAACCACATTAGGTATTAACAGTTCAGGTGAGGTATCTTATTTAATGTCACTTAACTAGTTTGGGGGTTAATGTTACTCAGTTGTGTGTGAATATCTTAACAATGCTTGTAGTTGTAAAATATCCTACATGAGGATATCAACAAGCCAGTGCCTTTTTAATACTCATCTGGGTTGCTCCTCAAAAACACTAAGGTATAGCAACTCAATCTTTCAGTAATGGTATGGATATTATGTTGTCAGTAATGTTTAATCACATGAAAATAAGGATCATTGTTTTGTTTTGTTTTTGTCACATTACAATTAGTCGTTTTTATCTACACTGGGACCAGGTTTCTGCAGTAGCTCAGAAGTGACGTCCTCGTCTGCTTTTAACCATTTATTAGGGATACACTAACACATCAGCTGGACTGTATCTGTACTGGCAGAAATCAGCATTGCATATAAGATTTCTTTTGACTGAAGGCAGAAGCAGATATTTATCTGTTGTGCTATTCTAAAGTTGTTGTTTTGTTCATAAATCTGTATGTTTTCAATTTGTGTTCATTTAATGAAGGTGTGATGAAGAGCTGAAAGACTTTAAAATAGCAACCACTTTAATACTGAGGTAAGAAAGATTTCCTTTTTAGGGGGTATAAATAACAACAAAAAAAAAAATACAGAAAGAGAAAGTAACATTGGTAGTATCATTGGCTATCTGCCAAAATGTAATTTTAAATATCAGTATCAACCAAGATTGAACATTTTTGTATATTATCTTTATTCATTGTTATTATTCTTATTAATAAGAATAATAATAACGAAAACAGCTGGGCCACAAACCATGGAGCTGAACTTCACTTTCAGTCAGTCAAAATGAGGATATGGAACCTCAGATTTCTAATCTTGTGGATTATACTGACCTTTGTACCTAATTTGACCATTTTTATGGACTTTTTGAGATTAACAGTGACATTTTTGTTGAAATATTTGGTGTGTACTTATTTTTGTATATAAAACCCCCCCCACATATTTTTGGCTTTTTGACAGTGCAAACTTTGTGGATCACTGATAAGAAACCGTTCATATGTTACAACACTTCTATAACACTCCAACAATGTCATCAGAGACAACTGGGGCCACTGTTAACGGATGATATCATTCTGAAATGTGGATTTCTGTTTTTACTACAGTTATTAATATGGATGAGACTTTAGTATCTCTTAAACTTAACATCCTAGGCTGGACAAAACACATACTGACTCCAAACCAGGGACTTTTGTGGCCACCATAGGGGTAGATGAGTTGTGTATTCAGTTCACCACTAGATATCACTAAATATCACACATTGGCCCAAATCCATTCAGATAATATAGACTCAGTAGGGCAAGTGATTTTAATCTACAGGGTGTCCCATAAGTCTCCATACATAGGAGACATAATACATATGGCTCTAACATGTATTTCTTTATATTTCTTCTTTATAGTTCTTCAGCAGTGGAGGACACGCATTGAAATGTGTTCCCGACAAAATGGCAGTCATATAGAGCATATTATATAAATAAAAATGGTTTATGTCAAGAAACGTTTATTTTTCCTATGTATGGAGACTTATGGGACACCCTGTATATCGTCTGATTTGAGTTGGGAATGAGTGAAAGCATGCAGTTGCTTCATGACTGAAATGCCACAATTACTGCATAGTGATTCATACAAAAAGCTAAAATTCTTTCATTCATCTTCTGAACACGCTTTATCCTCACGAGGGTCACAGGGGGTGCTGGAGTCTTTCCCAGCTACCTATGGGTGAAAGCAGAGTACACCCTGGATATTCACACCTATGGGCAATTTTTTTTAGATTAAATGGTAAAATTATAAATTGAAAATATGCTACTTGAATTTCTGGAGGAGGCAGAGAAGGTACTTCCTCTTCAGGGTAAAATATTACTATAAAATACATACATCAATAGAATGTAAGACGATAAAATCCTCACAGCTGTCTATTGGATAAGCATTTATCTGCACTTGCAACCTGTATGCCAGAGGTGAACAATTCACACTGTGTATATTTATAAGAGCTGACTCGGTTACATGTTTATAACGAGAGCTGAAAGGATTACTCAATGAATCAACTCAAAACGATTAAAAAACTACAGAAAAAAGAAAGTGAAACTTAACAAAATTCGAACGTCCAAGCCAGTTTCTGTGCCTCTGTTATACTCTCTGTTGCCATGTTTACCCCTCCTTATCGTGGTGCAGCACCGCTGCTGAATGTATAAAGAAACCCTGCACATATGGGTTCTGCTTCCAGCCACCCTGCTTTCCAAGCGTTTGCGTTCTTCACATAGGCTACATGTATTCATTTGGTACACCTCTGTATTAGGGCTGCTCGATTATAGAAAAAAAAATAATCACGATTATTTTAGCAATAATTGAAATCACGATTATTAAAAACGATTATTTGTTAACCTTAAAGTTGTTTATTTTTTTCTTGCAAAACAATGTAAGATATACTCTTTAAATATAAATAAAGCTTTTAACCATTAAAACAAAGTATGTTCACTTTTGTACGAAACAAAAAAATCTTTGAATGCAAATAAGTATACTGTAAATTCAAGTATGTTTCCTTTTGTAAACAAATAGTGCACTGGAATTAAACTGCTCTAGACTTGCCATAGAACTGGAGCAATAAAAAAAACTCACGTAAAGTGCAAATTATAAATTCAAGTATGTTCAGTGTAGTATGAAACATAGTAAATTCAGTGGCGTGCCGTGAGGTTTCAGTTAAGGTCTTCTGTATACATCAGCCATCTAGAATACGTACGTTAGGGTTATACAGGTTAGGGTTAGGTTAATACAGGAGTTGCAGCGTAAAGAGATTCGGAGACTGAAGATTGCATTGCGGACGAAGTTGTAGACGGAGTTTTTTTATGTGTTTTAGTTTTTCATAAGATTATGATAAAGGTCACGGTGGTTAAACTTTAGATGGTTAAAAAGGTTTGCTGTGTTACCGGTCGGTGCGGACACAACTACGAAACACTTTTTGCACGTAATGGGTTTTTGCTCTTCATCAAACCCAAAGTGATTCCATACAATTGAATTTGACTTGCCTTTTTTGTTTTCCAAGCACTTCTGCTGCGATTCTCCTATTTTTCCAGACCGCTAGGTACAACTTTCCTCTTAGGGTGGACCTGTCGGCTAGCAGGCAGCAGTAGCTTAGAGGGGGGCGGGGCAGAGCAGCTCATGGTAGCTTGCGTGCGCGTGAATTAAACAACTCAAAATTAATAATCGTTTTTTCTCGATTACATAATTTTTGTAATCGTTGCGTGTAATAATCGAAATCGTAATTGAATTTCGATTAATTGCACAGCCCTACTCTGTATCGTAGCGAAAGCCCTGAACCGAAACAATTCGGTACAAACAAGTGCACCATTACATCCCTAATATACACACATGCATACATACATGCATGCATGCATGCATACAGAGACAGACAGACAGACAGACAGACAGACAGACAGATAGACAGATAGATAGATAGATAGATAGATAGATAGATAGATAGATAGATAGATAGATAGATAGATAGATAGATAGATAGATAGATAGAGAGTTTTCCCAGTGGGCCGCTGGGTTAGTGGGCCAGTGCGGCCGGTGAGAGGAAAAAAAAAACTTCTGTTGCCAATGCCAATACGGCTCACAAGGTTGTGGCTGGTGGTCCACAACAGGGTGAGTATTGGCACAGTTGGGCTGGCGGCCGGCCTTTAATCTGGTTTCCTGTGTTATATAGGCTGTGCACCGAAACATAACTGGGAGCTGATGGAGAGCCTTTGGGTCATTTATGTTCCTTTATGTATGTAAATAGGTACGTCTGTTTTTAACATTGTCATGTGTCACTGCCTTCATACTTCCATGTGTCCTGTACATTGGAATGAACGCTTCTCAATAAATCTACCAGAGGGCGCCACTTGTAATTACCATACTGGCCAAATACCATGAAGAAGAGTAAAGTTTTTTGATAAGAAGAAGAAAGTAAATAATAACAAACATGGCGACAACAGAGGAGGTTTTAGTAATGTGGATACTAGTGTTAATATTGAGAAGGGTAGTTAGAGGGCTGTGCTCCACGTCCAGCTCGGGCTGGGGTCCGCTGCATCTAGTTTGGGTAGGGTCCCAATGCGTCCGGCTCCACCACGTTATGCTCTAGCCGGGCTCTGCATCCAGCTCCAACCAGTGACAGTAGAATTCCGTTAGTCAGTTGTCTTGCAAAGGTCTAATATAAACACGAGCTGTCCAGAAATGTCATTTGAAAATGACAAATGAGCCGTACCGCGGTACATCCTTGTACCGAACCGTGAGCGGCAAACTGAACGGTACAACGTGTACCATTGCACCCCTAATACAAACTCTGTTGCACTTTTCAGACTCATGGACTCACTTCCGTAAAATACCCAGCGTGGGTAATAAACTCTTGGTGGGCGAACCCTCTCAGTCCTCTTTGTTTTGTCAAACCAGTTACTGAATACAAAGTGGAATATTGTGTGGAATTCTGTGTTCAGTTGAATTTCTGAGCCATTGTTTTGAATGGCCATCCATTGATGCACTGGTTGTTAAATGTTATTGTTTGTCTTACTATCAATATATGGTACCAATTTAAAAGCAAACTTTCAGTCTCTGCCTCTCTCTCCTAGAGCCAATCCTAGTCTTCTGGTCACTAGCCTATTACCATATAGTTACTGTGTTACAACATTATATAGGCCTTTAATAGTATCCAAACAATACATATTAGCCTTTGTACCTTTGTAATAACACATATGCTACACTAGTTTCATGAGTGACAGGCCAGATAACTTTGGTTTTGAGTGAGCCAGTTAGGTACAGAGGTTGCACTAGGCATTTTTATTGCCCGTCATTTTGACAGACAGGTTTGTAAAAATTCTGTCATAACACATTATTATCCGTCATTTCAAATATAATTTTTAATGATAATGAGACATATTTAGCAGGCCTGTAATGGTACACTAAATTTTCGGTTCGGTAGGGATGGGAATCGAGAACCGGTTCTTTTTGAGAACCGGTTCCCAGTAGCTTGATTCCTTGGAATCGTTTGCCTGCCTGCTTAACGATTCTGCTTACTGATTCCGCCTTCGTTGTGCATGCGCAATGACGTCACATGTAAGCTGCATTGTTTTGGTCAGAACGTAGACAACATGGTGTTGAGGCAGAAACTGTCTAAAAAGATGACACCAGGTCCACTTACTTGGAACACTTGCAAAGCTTCCATGTCTTCAAAAGGGTAGAATCCCTCCAATATGCTCAAACATTTGTCCACAGCATGTGAATCATTTACAGGAATGTCACGTATTTAATACGATACTCAGCAGCGCTTGTGAATGTAGCGGCAGAGTGAACGCTGGGCCGGTTCTGGTGTGGGCAACAAACATTGTAACTCCTCAAATACAAGTTTCCGAAGGTAGGGGAAAGGAAATGAAGTGCACAACAACGGGGGACAAGCCGAGCCGAGTCGAACCGGTTCCACGTAGTAGAGATGCGGCAATAGAGGAATTAGTAAAGCGTCTTTAGTTTCACTTTCACTGTGCACCCCCCCACACCCCCGAACCGGCCAGCGTCATCTGTTATTATTATTTGTACATACTGTATATGTTATATTTTCTGTGTAGAGATGGAAATATAAAAGACAGTTAATGCAAACACACCTGTTTGTACTCTTTTATTCCCTCACCCAATAAGAAGCGATACAACAATCGGTAAGGAATCGGATCGATAAGCAAAATCAATAATGGAATCGGAATCGTTAAATTCTTAACGATTCCCATCCCTACGGTTTGGTACATTTTCTGTTTTGAAAGCCACGGTTTGTTTGTTTTTTTTGGTTCGGTACGGGAAGAAAGAAAACCCCTCAAAATGTCTTTAATGTATTTATTAAGAATTTTTGAACCCCCCCCCCCAATTTTTGGAGACAATAGAATATAGAAAAACAGGAATAATATAATTCTGCTGCTATAAATCAAATAGAAAATAAAATTAACCAAAATAGCCAAAAACAAAATTAAGGGTGCGATTTGTCAAAAACACAGAGGGAGGGATGGGTTTTTTTGGTGTTGTTGTTGTGGGGGGGGAGCGGTCCATTATGCTGGCGTGAAACGAAAGTGAAGCTTTACATACTTTGAATGTCCAACTCCCTGGTTCTATTCCTCTATTATATAGTGTGTGTGTGTGTGTGTGTGTGTGTGTGTGTGTGTGTGTGTGTGTGTGTGTGTGTGTGAGAGAGAGCGAGAGACAGACAGACAGACAGACAGACAGAAAGAGCTAGTGTAAGTGTTTGAGAACTACCGTACACAGGTGGCAAACAACGTTCATCTTATCAACGTCTCTTTCCTTGTTGTCTTTCACCGGGAACCCGAAGTGACCCCAAACAGGAGACCATAATGATGGCGGAGGGTCTTCAATCTTTTCCCTCCAGGTCGACATCATATTTGTTGTTTTTTTAAACCTTATAACAGCTGCTATTTCGTTTTTTGGATCAATGTGCACTCCTTCAATATGTCCATGTGGAACTTGCGCGGATTTAAAGTTACGCATCGAACAACATCTTTCATTCCTTTTTCTTTTTCTCAACATACTGTACCATTTCGGTACAGCTGTGTACCGAACTGAAAAAGTGCGTACCGAAATGGTTCGGTTTGGTATGTGTACCATTACAGGCCTAATATTTAGTGGGGGTGGAACATTATAGAAAGATTTAGTTTTGGTACGGTTTCAGTACAGGGGTCTTCGGTTCAATACATTTCCGATACATTTTTGGTACAGTGAAGGAGACCAGTGAAGGGGGGAGACATAGGGTGTGCTCTGTAACTACCTGCGGGACACAGAACATTTATACAAAATTTTGTTAAGTCATTTGTACATTAACAGGCACCCCACATGCTATGTATTTTTGCATTTTTTAATGTTCAATGCTCATTTATGGCAAATACTGTTATTTACTTAGTCTTTTTTAACACCTCACAGTATTCCTCGAGGTGCTGTGAACATGACCTCACAGTAACACCGCAGCAGAGGAACGCTGATGGAGAAGAGGAGCAGGTTCACTTGATTTTACCAACTTGAGTTGAGTTTGTGCCACAAAGCTGCAACATACCGAAAACCGAAAGTGAAACTTAACATGCTTTGACCGTCTGACCCGGCTTTTGTGCCTCAGTTCTACTCTCTGTTATCATGATTTGTTTGTTTTTTTTGCAGCAGCTCTGAGAATTCATCGCTGCTGAATGTATATAGAGGAAAACCTGTACATGGGTTCTGCTTGCAGCCACCCTGCTTCCCAAGTGTTTGCGTTCTTCACATAGGCTACATGTATTTGTTCAGAACACCGTATTGTATTGAAGTCCCCGAACCAAAACAGTACAGTACAAATGAGTGCATCATTACACCCCTAATATTTAGTAACATTTAATGTTCAAAAACGACTCAATGATGCAGCAAACTGTGGTTGCTGCTAGCTGATAAACGTCATCAGTACTACTTGCTTGTCCTTCATCCTCCACCACATCAGTTCCTATTTTTTCACCGTGTTTATCAATGTCATCACATTTACTGGGCTTTTTAAAATAATTAAGGAGACACAGCTGTCTTGAAATTTTGTGCTAGCAAAGTCGCATAGAATTTTGGCTAAAGTCAGCTAAAAAAGACAAGACTTGACACTAGTCACTTTTTCATTGGACATATGCACAAAACTTTACTGATATTTACTAAATTAAAAAAAAAAACAAGTGCGTAATGTTGCTTTTTTTTTATTAAATCACAAATGTGATGATTTGTTTATTTATTATCTTGATATGACATGAGAAGTCATACCATAAACATGTCGACGAACATAAATATCATGTTGATTTACAAATGTATTCATTATTATCTAGGGGTGAAACGATTCCTCGAGTAGTTCGAGTACCTCGATTACAAAAAATGATCGAGGAATTTTCTCTGCCTCAAGGAATCGCTTATTTAATTGTAAAGCTCAAAGCACGGCATTTCGCACGCACTACTTAATGTGGCACATTGCGCTTATGTTACTTATGCAAAGGAAGATGACGGAGGATGCGGAAGTGTTCAGTTGAAGCAGCGGAAAGATGGAAGAGGTGAGTGAATACAACAATGATGACGAAAGACCAAATAAACACAATAAAAAAGACAGAAAATGCCAAAAGTGTGGAAGCATTTCAGACTGAACAGCAAGGTAAACACCGTGACATGTATCCATTGTAACACGGCCCTTCCATACCACAACAGCACATCTCCGATGCAGCATCTTCCCCAAAGACACCCAGAATGGAGCGGAGGACCCAAGATAAAAATAAAATTAACATAGTGCAAATCAATGAGGTTAACGTTAATGTACCTTACTAACATATTGTTAGCCCTGCGGAGGGCTAGGTTTCTGTTACTTATGGCTATTGTCAAATGTGTGGCTAGTTTATTACGACTGTGACAAGCATAGATTTAGGCAGCGAGCCGTGCACCCGTGCTTTGCAAGGTTAATTTCCCAAAAGCATGGCCAAAATGGTGCAAGGCTTGCGCAAAGCTCTCTCTTACCTTGTCATGGCCGAATTTTTGCAAAATCCAACTACTTTTTGCTAAAATGAAGCGAATCATCAATCAACTGGACGTGTGTGTGCGTGTGTGTGTGTGTGTGTGTGTGTGTGGGGGGGGGTTAGGTTATGAGACAGACAGATAAGGTGGGGTGGCCACTGCCTTGGTTGTCCTGAATATAGCAGAAATGTGTGAAACTGTTCATGAATGGGCTTGTTCCAAGTTCCCATTCAAAAGTTCTTGCCTCTTACATGCCACAACACAATCCTATTATGTCTAAATTGTAAATTCTGAAACTTACAGCTGCCAAAATTAAGTTGCACATCAAAAAGGCAATGTTTATGCCTTTTTTTTTTTTTTTTAGTTATTAATGCGTTACATTTTTGATACTTACAAGAAATATTAAGTTGAAAGTAATTAAATTTTATTTATTTTTATTTGCAGTTGCCTCTCTGGAAATGTTTCTAGTCAAGATAATACATTTTGTTGCATATGCACAATATGAATGTAACAAATAAAACTGTTAATTATAAAAAAAAAAAAAAGGAGACCAATTGGTCCTTCATTATTAAGTGAAATACCTTATTTCCTCTTGTGTATTTATAATTGCTCTTTAACCAAGGAAAAATCAGTTTTATCCAATTACTTGATTAATCGAAGGAATTTTCAATAAAATACAAGAATACTAAAATATTCGATAGCTGCAGTCCTATTATTATCTATTACCCCTCTATCCCGTACAAAATTCAAAAATGATTCGGTTTTCTGCTGTGTCCACACATAGCCCGTGTTTCTTTTAACACTCTTCTTCTTCGCTTATTGTAACGTCCGTTAACATACGTTTGTTTGTTTGGTTTTTTTATTCACGTGACTCTAGCTGTGGAAAAAGGTCTTTTCATTGCAGTTTTGCATGATATACCATTTGTGCAACGCCCGAAAAACCACCTCTTGCCGACGCAAAAACTTTTAATTGAAAACGGGAGTTTTGGTGAAATTGTCGTTTTCCTAATAGGTAAATTTTTTATGCGCAAATTATATTCGTGCAATTTGAGGGTCAATGGAAAGCGACAAATGACTGATTAATATGCACACTCTCCACCAACTGGACAGGGGTCTACTACAGGTGAACTCTGAGTCATTTGAAGTGCAGTATTCTGCATAGTTGTGAATAGTGGCCTGTAGGGTTATATACAGGTAGGATGCTGTAGTGGACTGTTTGATGCTTAAGAGACAGACCAGCGATCCTGCAAGCAGGTTCTGTTCAATGTTGTGTGAAAACTTTCTTTGGTGGATTACCCTCAGTATTTTTAATTTGTCAAAATGACGGACGGCTTTCAGAATTTTCTGTTATCTTTAAAAAAAATTCTTCAATTACTTTATATTTTTTGGTGAACACGACCTCTGGGTAAAAATTCCCGGGCCATTTTTTTGCCCCAGTCCGCCCCTGCCTGCAGCTCTAGTTACATGTTTATAACCCCACCTGAACCTTTTTGTGAAGTGTGTCCTGCAGATTGTGTTTTAGACTGGGAGTCAGGTTAATATTTTCTGACAGAGGATGAAGATTTTGTAATCCCTGACTTGTTCTTTTATCTTAAACTCACAACTTTATCTAAAATTTGTTAACATCTGCTGCGGTCCTCACTGCTGTGCCTCCACCGGCTCCGTCCTGGGTTTGGACGCATTTGAGCATGTGCAGTGACCGCTGGTCCTGGGAGATGGAGGCCCGGCCTCTGCAGTGTCGGAGCCGGGGCTCTAATTAGAGGAGTGAGCCTCTAAGCCTATTAATTAAGGATGTAAATAAATTCACCTTGGGGAGTGGAGTGGGTGTGGGGGGTTTGTGTCACCCACCTTAAACAGACTTTCTGTCAGTCCCCTCCTCATCTGCGTCCACAAAAAGGTGCAAAAGAAGAACAGGGCGATTTCGGTGTAAGTAATGTAGGCGTTATCCAGGAGAGTCCTTCTGGAGAGCTCGAGCCCGCAGCCGCTACAGTCCCTCCATGCGTCAAACATGACAGTAGAAGCCCGGGTGATGAGGTCCAAGTACCCGGGCATGGGCTCCACTTCAGCCGGCGCAGCGCCCCCGTTATGACCACCCATTGTGGTGGTGGAGCTGCGGCGCAGAAGGAACTAAAAAAAAAAAAAAAAAAAAAAAAAACGAAAAACGTCGAAACCGGGGAAGAAATGAGTCCGACGTAAAGATAGGGGAAGTCCAGGGAGCACCAGTCCTGACCGTCTGACTAATCCGCCGACCAGCCTGTTAACTCGCCTTAAACCGCAAGAACAAGATTATCTAACCAGCTTACCCTCTTCAGCCCAATTCTCAGTTTTCCAAATTAAGACATGACCCAGCGTGTGCGTGGACGAGTTTAATGTATAATAGCAGGGCCCCGCAGGTCTGATCAGACGCCGGCTATGTGGAGGGACAGGACAGGCATTCAGAAGAATTATTATTAAATAGGGCTTAGACAGTTAATCACAGCCTTTAGCGCCGGTGAACATCATTCCACTCCGCACCAGACTCATCAGCGGCAGCGCGTCCCGGTTAGCCGCCTAGCTTAGTTCATTAACCGCACACAATGAAGACTGGACCACCAGTGGCAGCCGCTAATCTAATCGAGCTAAGCTAGCCGCCTCAATTCACCACGCGAAAAAACGTGATGGAGCACACCACAACTTAGTCCACCAGGGTTTTCGTCTCCTTTATTAACCGCCCCTGGCAGCGCATGCGATTTATGAGCCGCTACGTCGCTGTAACGGACGGGCTCATCCCTGGCCGTTATTCGGTTTATATAACGCCGCAGCGCCGCTTGCGGAGTTGGAACAGCAGACTCCGAGCAAAAAGGGGGGAAAGCGGGAGACGAAGCCAAGTTATTCCAGCGAGGAGGAAAGGATGAATGAGGAGGAGGCTGGTATCCGCTGAATAGACTGCGGGCTCGGTGCCGCTTCTGCGTCTTCTGCTCGTGTGCTACCTCCTCTGGTCCAGAGCCGCGGTTTGACAAGTCGCAATGTGCTTTCAGCGGTAAAAAAAAAAAAAAAAAAAAAAAAAATCATGTGGTACGTAAAAAACGGGGACAGTACGTTTATGCAAAACGGAGGATAAAAAAAAAGGCCGAGGGGGCGTGACGTAATTAGGACCGCTATCTTGTTTGAACTATGAGCTTCAACCGCTGAGGATTAAACAGGTTTACTTAAAGGGACAGAACCTTCCAGAACAGCACAAGACAACAGAACAAAGACATGTCACTAACACATATCAAACAGCATCTGCAAAAGACCACACCTCAAACACAATGCATGTATTGAACATTTATTTTTCAAAGGAATGCTTGTGTAACACAGCTGACATCAGTAAGAGAAATGCAAATGTGTATGGGAAATGGGATTCACCTTTACATTATTAACCCTCAAAGACCCAAACAGCCACTGGCAACCAAAACCATCTACTGATCTAAAATGCATAATTACTTCTGAACCACTAAACCTATCAATATGTTGAAATAATTCAGGTAAAATATAGTTTATCATCTTTTCATGGTCATCAGATATTACCCATTTGGATGTTCAGAGGCTCCGTAGTGAATGTGGAAACACAGTCATTGTCTACAACATTGATTCACCAGTAAAACCCCTGGAAGTTTGACATATGACAGTGGATGAAGACACTTGTTCAGTTATTGATATCTTTGTTGAAAAAGTCACTTTTCTTCAGGTTTCTGTTTCTGATACAATAACCCTCAATTTTTATCTGAGCTTTTATGATCAGTAAATTCAATATAGGAAAAAAGGATAATGTTATATTAAATGGTGATAAATTATTAAGAAAATGTTAAATAAAGAGAAAAAAATCATTTGGGAACTGCCACAAAAGTAGCACTGTGCCTTTATAGGTTAAAGTGGTGTCTTCTAAACTTGCAGCCAAATTACATTGAAACGCATGAAAATGGTTTCTTACAGGTCAAAATATCAAAAATTACACATCAGTGAGATAGAGTGAAATCTTTAGCTAAGTTATCCAGACATGGATAGACCTACTTTTAAAAAAAAAATTATCAACGGAGAGATCATCCATCATTCATTGGCTTAAACCATGTCCAGGACACTAGCTGCTAATGTCTACCACATCAACTGTTGTCTGAACAGGAGCTTATGCTGAAGCAGTCGGAGCGTACTGCATTGCAAGTCTGTCAAACTCATTCTCCTGCAGAAAAACCAAAAGACAGAGGAAACAGTTACATGAAAGGAAAGAATCTACCAGGAGAACAGCTGTGTATCACATGGGTTTGTTGAACAGAGCAGCTCAGTGTTATGAAGTGTGCATCTGCTCAGCCTATGACCCGATGTGTGACAAAGGCTAAGGATTCAAAGTTGAATGCTGATTTAATGGCTTCGCTCCAAGGACACATGCTGCAGCTCATCTAAACAACTGGTCCAGGTAATTGAGATTCCAGAGTAAAGGTTATGGCTGCTTGTCAACCCCTGTGTTTCATGAATTGGGTACAAGTATCTGTGTTTTTCTGCTTCCTTCATCTTTTATTCAAGGGGGAGAAAAAATAACTTTATTCTTCAACAGTGTCATAATCTAAGAGATTCTCATTAGACAAATACATACCACAATGCAGAGAGCTTAAGTTTACCTTGGCTAAATAGTCTTTAAGGAATGGGTGGGTTCTGTGTGCATCTTTCAGCTGAGAGAGATACCGACTGGTTACCTGACGGAGATACAAAAAAAAAGTTATAAACATAGTAAATAAACAGTGAGAACAATATTGAGACATTTCTACAGTCTCTCCCATCTTTATCTAGTCTAATCTATCCAGCAATCAGTGGGAAATGACCATTCAAAGGTTACTTTGTGCCACCGCACCTGGCTGAGCATTAGTGGAAAACTGTCTACACAATTCCAGTTAACCTTGAGAGAGATGTGCTAATCACTGGTTATCACAGTTGGAAACATTTTAATGATGGCTTCGTGTCAATGGTCAGCATTCTGTTGCACTGCTATCAAGTCTATCGAATGAAGGAAAGATAATCAAGGCTTTATCTCATGAACTCTGAGTCCAGAGGTGCAAAACACACACATAGCACTAAAACCGGTAGATATGCTTAGATGACAGTTTGGATGACAGAAAGCAAATGCTATCAAGGAATTGATCAGTTCAAAACATGTGCTCAGTTTAATCAGCAAACAAACACTAAAAACTGCTGAGAAATACATCCAAGTATCAACAGCTGTTGGACAAAGATCTTTTAAGCCCTCTGCACCACGAAGTTAAGTTAGTCTATGCCGGGCTGCAAATCTGACAACCGCCTCCTCAACAGCTTCAGGTCCAAAGTCTCACCTCAGGAGCTTTGCCCAGGTGCTGAGTCAGGACTATGAGGTTGATCAGTGTCTCAGGGTGGCTGCTGTCCTAGAGGGGGGACAAGAGACACAAATAGCATAGGCAACACTGTTAAAGACAATATGAGATTCTATTCAGCATATCTGTTACAAGCACAACTGCAGCTATCTTTATTATTTTTAAAATTCATTAATCAATCCATTATTTCCTTCGATTCAATTAAATTACACAATTATTTGAATAGGCAAATAAATAGTAAAACTATGAAAAAGACATGTTTGAAAATGACAACCAAGTTGTCCTTTATTCTAGAACCTGCTGAAACAACAACCACAAAAAGTATAAAAGTAAAAGGATACTAAAAAAAATGTATATAGAAATAACAAAATCTACAAAAAAATATGTGCACTGCATTCTTCAACACATTTATATCCAACTTACTAACAACTTAAGATGGAACTAACATATCTTTGTATTGATCCTGGCATCATGTGTCACAATACGTATCCGTGTGAAAAGCAACAGTGGAACCAATGGTTAGCAACAGTGAAATGAAGGACACAAAGCTTCAATTTAGGAAAATTGGAATCGAGTAATTTTTAAAAATCATTTCAAGTCGATTAATCGAATTATCATTTCAGCACTAGTCTCAAGTGTATATTTACTGTACATGCAAATCAGTCATTCTGGTGTGTTTTACATTCATTATATTCAGCTTTTGCCATTCAGAGCATGAATAGAACTGATGTAAGGTGACATTACTCTCCTGGTGTGCCCTGTCTATTTAGTATGAAGATAAAATCAATGGATAACCAAGACTCTGTAATAATTTACCATTCAACACCAACGCCTGCCTCACAATCCAGTCATCAATGACCGGTCTGCCTCATGAAGCAGTGCCAGTAAATGAGGTCCCAGGGATATTCCCAGAATCAGGCTCAACAAGGTGTGATTCATTGCAAAACAGCCTCCATTAAGCAAAGCCCAACAGTTTGCAAGGCATTTGATAAAGCCATCCTAGGCCACAAAGCACATACCATGGAGGGAAAAAATAAACCCCCAAAATGTACTTTCAGTGGAAAAATTGTAGGTAAGCCATGACCACTTGTCAAACTCTGAACTGTTGTGATTATAGCACAGAAGCATGGAGATGACTACAGAGGATGTAGCACCACCTGCTGTTAGGATGAGAGCAGCTGAAATTATTCAATGAAATAATATTGGTGAATACTGAGGTAATACTGGTGCTGACAAGGAGAAATTATTCTATTATTAAGATAAATATACAGTTGATTTCTACAAAGCAGACTGGTGAGATTTATATATATATATATATATATATATATATATATATATATATATATCTTAGTTTACATTTCTTTTCCTTCATCTGAGCAAAGAATTAAAAACATATATAAAAGAATAAAACTAAAAAAGAAAAAATCCTGTGTCTCCTTAACTATTAAATTTGCCCATATCCTGCTTTACTCTCAATACAATATGTGTGGGTGATCAAATAAACAGGTCTGAATTAGATTTTAGCACCCTTTATGTGTAAGATATGATGTGAAGAATTGCCAAATATGAGGAAAAATTGTGTGACTCTTTCTTTTAGGACATATCTTATCCTGCCCAAGTGTAGTGTTAAGTCACGTAGCCACATTCTGATAATAGGAACTGGTATTTTTTTTCCATGACAAAAGCAGTAAATTCCAACAGTAAGCGAGCAACTTGTCTTTACATACTAGAAGAATAATTAATATAGATTTTTTTTTTTTTTTTTTTTTTGATGGGAGTGCCATTAATAAACATAGTATTACTCCTACAATTAGTCCAGAAAGAGGTGACTTTGGCCATGATTTCCTCAAATATGCTGTGTACATTTACCTTAGACTTAGTATTTTTTTACAGACAAAACTTCAGAACTTTTATATGACCATTTGATGTAATTTCCATGATATAAGTACATGAACACAATAGTACATTAGGCAATGATTGTATGAAAACTAAATAACGAGCTTTTTCAATCTTCTTGGTATTTTACATTCCCTTCAAACACTCAGTAAAACAACTGAACTAATTAGCTACTTTCTAAGACTTGTAACATTATATATCTTAGTTATGTAGAAATGCACTGAAATAACAACAACAAAATGGCATCTCAGCACCCGAGTCCTGTCCTGAGTCTTCATAAAAACTTCATGGGGAGGTCTGTCCCCCCAGGTTTTAACTGTGCAACTGTTGTTTGTAAATATCTTTAAAATGTGGATTTACAGTCAATTTTTTCTTCATGATAGGGGAAAAACATGGCATATTTTGGTCTCGAAAATTTGATCCAAAATTGAAAAAAAGAGATTACAAATGTTATTCCTTAACTTCAATTTCATAACATTTCCAGGCTTGTAAAATTACATTTTTAAACTCCCCTGACTTTTTCAGGTTATTCATGACCAGAGGAGAACTGGAGCGTATGTGGAATTTTAATTGTATGAGTGTATCTGGCATTATTTGAGCAGCTGTGTATGTTCAAGCCTCTCCCTCCTGTGTGTCCTGTTATCTGCACCAAAATCCAATTAGTTTTGAGTACAAACCTTTATGGAAACATAACAGCACTTTGATTAATGCACACCGAGTAATGAGGTGTTTTTACTGTATTGTTTACATGCACTGAATCTTTTAAGCCACTATATTTTATGTTTAACACCCCAACTTAATCTTTGTTTTTTATGCTTATTTTGCATCATATTGTGAAACTAAGTTCTTTCACCTTTTCTACACTTTCCTAGTTAAATAGACCTGGCTTAATATAAAAATAAATAAATGCATAAATGGCTTAACACACATACTACTGTAAGCTTCAACTACAACAATTTTGCATATATTCAACACAAAAGAACAGAGGAACAATGAAACCAGTTGCCATCTAACCTTGTCTAGTGCCTCCTGCAGTACCCCCTCCGCCTCCTCCCACTTGTTCTGAGCCATGTAGCAAGCTGCCTGCCCGTTGAGAAGCAGCAGCGTTGATGAATATTTGTCTGACATCTCCTGGAAAATATAGTAGGCATCCTGCAGCTTCTCTCCACCCTGGAACCAGAAGCAAAATGCAATAAAAAAAATGGATGCATACAGTAACATAACCCAGGTGTTTGGAGGTGATCATGTTGAGAAGCTTCAATAAAGTCAACGAACCTCTGTGTTTGTTTGTGTTTTGTTATTTTTAATGGGGTAACCCACTGCTCCTCAACAGTTAGAACCATTATAATGTACCATATGAACATTTTAAAACAGAGCTTAACATCTGTTCGGCTTCTGTTTTTCTACATACAGAATTCAACCTGGATACGCCTAGTAGCAGCCTGTCTACTGCACAGAGAAGGACAGATGACCATCTGATAAATAGTGATAAATAGTTAATTTCCTTGTAAACACATTATGCCTCTGCCATTCACCCAATTAAGTATGAAGGGTTAACATGTCTTTATAAATGAGCTTTATCTCATGTATGAATGTAACTAAACACCAGTCTGCTCACCACAGCGATATTAACCCAAGCCGTGGCCAGCTGGGTCAGAGTCGCATCTTCATCCTGCTCCTGCATCTTCTTTAGTTCCTTTCTGGCAAGAAAAAAACAAAAACTATAAGTAACCCACAAGTAGGAGAAATACAGCCTCAATGTGAAGACACCCTGTATATGTGAAAACAAACATCTGGTTTTAATTCAGAGTCACGCATTGCCACATAATGTAAAAATATTTAAGTCAAATTACACTGACGTGTTTGAATGTTCTATTTCGGACATATAAAAATCACAACACAACCACCAACAAAGTAAATGCCTGAAGCAAATTATCAACAGAACACCACCAAAACAAAAAAGGAAATTTATCCTATTATAAAAAAGAAATGCTTATTAGAATTTTAGTGTTATTTCCACATCCAAAAAGGAGGAAGTAAACACTGAATCATGTATTTCAACATTTCAACCTCCTGACATTACTGTAAGCTGCAAGTAAATTAATCAGTTAATCACAAGTTAATCACAGCCTCTGTAAAACAAAGACCATGCAACCAGATGAAAAGATAGAAAAAGAAAATGAAAAAATGTTTGAACTCCACATTCATACCATTCCATAATTTCTCCCCACACACAGAAACACAAAAGCTCTTCCTTGTTGTGTGCACCCTCATATATTTAAAATAATATAACCCCTTTAACCTGTGATTTCCTTCCCTATAAGAAATGTATTCTGAATATTCTTTGTACAGACCAGGATGTTTTTACCGAGGTTTCAGAAACTACCTGACTACACAGTAACACAAATCATCATCAGGTTTTTTGCAAGTCTGGCCTCTCAAGTTTATGCATTTCTAATTTTACTTCCAAGGGGTGTTAGCAATAGGTTCAGACCAAAAGGCCTCTGGACACAACTGGACAGAGCTACAGCTAATCAGAGCAACATCATGCAGGACATTGAAACCAGCTGGTTAATTAAACTCACCACATGTTGTCAGATATTTGGAAATAATTTCTATCAATTAATGCTTTGAGTACAACTGTTTGTTCGTTTTATATAATACTAGAACAAGTGTTGTCATTTGAACCAGGTCAGGCTTCAGTATAAACTCCTTTTTACTTTTTTTGTTTTTTCTTATCTTCCAATCATAAAATTCATAATCACAAGCGTCAATGAGGACCTCTACTATAATAAATGCATTTTTAAGTACTTAAGAATCCAAATGAAAACACTAAGTATACAGATAGACAACCTGATGGTGTTTCACGCTGAGGTTGAACAGAGAAATTACTTTTCTTTGCTTCTGTGTTGAGCAACAGTGTAGTCACAACTGAGGAAATCTAAACTGTGACCTAACAAATTGTCTGAAAACACCTGTGACTAGCTAAAGTCTGCATCACAGGATAGATTCAGAGAGGCTGAGTCCACATAAGAATTCTTTGTTCCTCTGGGATCATTAAAATACCAATATGCCTTATGGTTTCATGAACCCCCCCCCCAAGTGATATAAAAGAAACAAAAAAAACTATCAAGCCCTGCAGCTTTAATTCAAATCTGCAGAATGGACATGCAGAGCATCTGTGGTCCAAAATAAACACAAGGAAATTAGAGAGAAGGTCTGTTCAGAACATTAGGCTTAGAAGCTACATATCATTCATACATCAGCTAGATGTTGTCACTCAGCTACAGGAAAAAAAAAAGTCTGCTTATTCAAGGGCTGTGTTCAGGGCTTTCCTACATAGACAAAAGCTAGTGCCCAACTTGATGACTTGTAGGGGGTTATGGTCTATGGTTGTATCAAACCACCTCAGATCAGTGCTGTATCAAATGATACTGCACTGTGACTGGTTCAACCCAATCAAGTCCAAGCAGAAATCAGTTTGAATAAGAACAGTGCCAGAATGATATGCCTGAGATATGAAATGAAATACGCATGCCTGGTTCGAACAACTATTTTTTTTTTTGCCCAATATCATTAATTACTCCATACCTTGCCAGGTCAACACGATCCAGACTGAGCAGCACCTGAATGTTCATGGCCATGCTGAAAAATGAAGAAGTTGGTCAGCTCCAAAAAAACTAAACAATCTAAAGTTGTGTTTAGCAAAAGCAGTGGCTGCAACTTCACTTCACAAAAACTGTTGTGATGTTGTGAAGGTACAGTTTTTCAACAAGTACTTGATATTTTGCCTTTCACTGCCTTATGATTCTGTTCAATCAACAAACAATTTTAAGAGATCTGAGTGTTTATGACTGCAGTGGTTGTTTTTTTCTAACCACAAATTAACTTACTCTCTCTTACAAGTACATTATCTGTGTGTACAACATCTGTGGTGATTTGGTTAAATGTATTAATCACTTTTTTCCTGCCTTTCTGCTATGTAACAGAAAATGATATTCCACACTTCTTTACAAGTGCAAACATGCCTTTACACAATTCTGGATGTGAAGGGCCACGTTTCCACAGATATCTTATGAGCATCCTGAATGCCTGTGGAATGCTATGCTTTTGTAAAAAATTGATGCCTTACTTAAGGACACAGCAATTTTATAAATGATACACCTTACACCTTATATATCCCTTCTTTGCTTCAGTATTTACTTGATTTACTTAAATATTTTAACTTTTGCTGATGTCAATTTACAAGTTGAATAAGTCTATTTATATAGGTCTTTATCATCCACACATGCACACAGAAGGATTATGTAGCAGGTCCCAAATATATCTACACAGATTGTAAAATCTAAACTGTTAGTCACTGTGCACCTACCATTTGGACAAACTAGTAGGAAGTTCTGAAATTTACTTTCATTCATAAGGTATTTTAAATATTTAGTGGAGGATTTAGTAAATATTCAGACACTACTGTGCATCTACTTCTATTTCTTTTACTTGGCCTTAGTGAAAATGAGACCTCCACCCTAGTTACAGAAACAGTTGAATGACAGTGACAATCCTGTTACCAGTCTAGACTGTCTCCTTGGTGCAAAGTCCTTAGAGCAGCATCCATGTTCATTTCATGGTAGTAGATGGAGGCAGCCATGAGAAGGAAGGTGGTGTTGGCAGCATCAACACTTTTTGCCATCTTCTTATCTAGATCAGCAACAATTGCATCCCTAAGTGAAAAAATAAGCAGGAAAATAAAAATTTAAAACACATGCTTTGTAATCTCATGTAATACTGCATTTACCTTGTCTTTATTATGGCTGCAACCCATGCTAATTTCCTCTTTATCATTGCAATTATATGTATTAAACTAAAACAGGATTTTTTTTTTTTTTTTTTTTTTAATCGCAAAAGACACAGGGGTTCAGTCAGCTGATCAATCATGTGACTTACTGTAAATATTCATAACTTCAAAATTAATTAGGAAAAGGTGTTTCCGTTACCTATCATGCCATCCCATAAAAGCATGTCGAGTGAACGTAAAACATTTTTGCAAAATTGTGGTAGTTTTATTTTATTCTGGACATCTTGTGTTGGAAAAATTCACACAACACAGCCATACTAAGGTGCTGCAATGTGCTCAGCCACCAAACCTTGCAGCTAATAAGAAAAAACGCAAACTCCAACATATTGCGTAAGTGATATTATTCTACTATGCTTGCAAAACAAACAACTGACATAGCTTAGTCTGATAAAGACATATACTGTAGTCTCGATCCAGACCAGAGTCCTCATGTTAGTAATAGGGATGCAAATTATAATTGATTAATTCAGTAATCATTAGTTGGTTGATGTTGTCGATCAATTAACGATTAAGTGATAAGTGGTGATTTTCCTGTGAACCTGAAGTTCTCTTTCAATAGGGTCTATAAGAATAAAAGCTAAATATTGTTTATTAGGCCTGTAACGGTACACATACCGAACCGTTTTGGTACACACCTGTTTGGTTCGGTACACAGAAGTATGGAAACGGCACAGTATGTTGAGAAAGAAAAAAAAAAAGTAACTAAAAATGTTGTTTGATGCGGAACTTTAAATCCGCGCAAGTTCCACACGGATATATTGAAGGAGCACACATTGACCCAAAATATGAAATTGCAGCTGACATAAGGTAAAAAAACAAACAAACATGATGTCAACCTGGAAGGAAAAGACAGAAGACTCTCCACCATCATTACAGTCCCTGTTTGGGATCACTTCAGGTTCAGATGAAAGACAACCGCCTATTTCTGGTAGTTCTCAAACACTTACACTTACTCTGTCTTGTCTGTCTGTCTGTCTGTCTGTCTGTATCCCACACACGCACTGTATAATAGGGGAATAAAACCCGGGAGTTGCACGTTAAAAGTATGTAAAGTTTCACTTTTGTTTCACGCCAACGTTAGTTATGTTAGTTATGGACCACACCCCCATGTATATTAATGCACCCCCCCCTCGCGCCAACCAAAAAAAAAAAAACCCTCTGTGTTTTTGACAAATCACACCCTGCACAAACACACACACACACACACACAACACACACATATATACGAATACACAAAGTGGCCTAAACAGTTTGTTCGCTGTCCTAAAACAAATAATTTGGTTAATTTTGTTGTCAATGTTGCTTTTCAGTTTGTTAGAAGAGAATATAAGTTTGCCCTCTTGTTAATGTTGCACTTCATGTTGAATTTTTTTGTTGTTATTTTAATGCAGAATGTGAACTGACAGAACTGTGATTAGATTTTTGTTGTTTGTTCAAAACTGCTTACTACTAACTGCTAACTGCAAACTACTGTTTAAAACACATTTAGTAATATTTAATTTATTTTATTTTCTATTTCATTTATATTAGCAAAATTATATTTTTCCTGTTTTTCTATATTCTATTGTTTCCAAAAATTGGGGAAAAATGTTAAAAAATTCATAATAAATGCATTAAAGACAATTTGAGGGGTTTTCTTTCTTCCCATACCAAACCAAACCAAAAATTAAAGCCGCAAGCGGCATCTAAAGGCCCTCGCCAAGGGCACATCCAGTGGAAGTATGCTCATCGTTCAGCAGGTGGCGCTCTAGCACCAAATTTTGTGTCTTCTGATGAATGGGTGTAGGCCTGGGACATCGACAATTGACTCAAATTTGAGACAAATCAGTGTTCGTATGTCCGAACTGAACAAAATTTTGTATAAATAAATCTGTAGGGGGCGCTATGAGCCAAAATTCAATTTGTTCCATTGAATGGGGGTAGGCCTGCGAGATGTACCACTGAGTCAAATTTGAGCCAAATCAGTGTTCGTATGTCTGAACTGATGCAATTTTCGTGAAGGTAAATTTGTAGGGGGCGCTATTGTGTGAAATGGCATTTTCTTTTGATAAATGGGTGAAGGCCTGGGAGATTGACAACTGATTCAGATTTGAGCCAAATTGGTGTTCATATGTCTGAAGTGAAGTCTTTTTGTAAAAGTAAAATTGTAGGGGGCGCTATAGGTCAAAATTTCAAATTTTTCTGATAAATGGATGTAGGCCTGAGAGATAGACGTCTGAGTCAAATTTGAGCCAAATTGGTGTTCGTATGTCCGAACTGAAGCAATTTGAATAAAAAAATTTTTAAAAAAAATTTAGGGGGCGCTGTAGTGCGAAATTTCAGTTTCCTTTGACAAGTAGGTGTAGGCCTGGGAGACAGATGTCTGAGTCAAACTTGAGCCAAATCGGTGGTCGTATGTCCGAACTGATGTCATTTTTGTAAATGTACATTTGTAGGGGGCGCTATAGTGCGAAATTTCAATTTCTTTTAATAAATGGGTGTAGGCCTGGGAGATGGACGTCTGAGTCAAATTTGAGCAAAATTGGTGTTCGTATGTCTGAGCTGAAGCAATTTTTGTAATGGTAAATTCACGAAGAAACTTTGCAAAGTTTGCGATGTCGTCACACAAAAATGGTGAAACCGATCCTAAGAATTTCGCTAACTTTGGATGCCCCACTTCTCTAGATACTGTACACTGATTTTGAGCTCATTCGGCCAAACGGCCAAGGAGGAGATAGTTAAAATACGACGTCAGCGAAAACGCTGACTCAGCATTTTGGAAATTTCAATCCAATATGGCCGACTAAGGGTTGGTTTTGGGGCATGGCCACAATAATATTTTTTGTTTGTCTCCTCATGATGAATCTGTGTACCGATTTTTGTGGCTATACGACAAACTTTATGTTGGACATGCTCCCATTGGTGTAATGTATTTCCAATTTCAAGGGGGCGCTGCCGCAACATTTCTTTACCGACATCTACGAAACATATATGTAAATTAAATTTTGCACATTTATGAATTTTGGGCAAACTTCGGTGAGTTTTCATAAATGTTTAGGGGGTCAAAATTGAGATCAAAGCGCAGGAGAAAGAAAATAAATTAAAGCCGCAAGTGGCATCTAAAGGCCCTCACCAAGGGCACGTCCAGTAGAAGTATGGCCATCGTTCAGCAGGTGGCGCTCTAGCACTAAATTTCAATGTCTTCTGATGAATGGCTGTAGGCCTGGGAGATTGACAATTGACTCAAATTTGAGACAAATCAGTGTTCGTATGTCCGAACTGAACAAATTTTTGTATAAATAAATCTGTAGGGGGCGTTATGGAGCCAAAATTCAATTTGTTCCATTGAATGGGTGTAGGCCTGTGAGATGTACCACTGAGTCAAATTTGAGCCAAATTGGTATTTGTATGTCTGAAGTAAAGTAATTTTCGTAAAGGTAAAATTGTAGGGGGCGCTATAGCGCCAAATTACAATTTTTTCTCATATATGGGTGTAGGCCTGAGAGATCGACATCTGAGTCAAATTTGAGCCAAATTGGTGTTCGTATGTCCAAACTGAAGCAATGTTACTAAAAAAAATTTTTTAAAAACTTGTAGGGGGCGCTGTATTGCGAAATTTCAGTTTCTTTTGACAAATAGGTGTAGGCCTGGGAGACAGATGTCTGAGTCAAATGTGAGCCAAATTGGTGTTTGTATCTCCGAACTGATGTCATTTTTTTTAAATATACACTTGTAGGAGGCGCTATAGTGCGAAATTTCAATTTTTTTTATATAATTGGTGTAGGCCTTGGAGATGGACGTCTGAGTCAAATTTGAGCCAAATCGGTGTTTGTATGTCTGAGCTGAAGCAATTTTTGTAATGGTAAATTCACGAAGAAACTTTGCAAAGTTTGCGACGTCGTCACACAAAAACGGTGACACCAATCCAAAAAATAACTTTTGATGCCCCACAGAATCTAGATACTGATTCTGATGAATGGGCGTAGGCCTGGGAGATTGACAATTGATTCAAATTTGAGAAAAATCAGTGTTCGTATGTCCAAACTAGAGAAATTGTTGTATAAGTAAATCTGTAGGGGGAGCTATGCAGCTAAAATTAAATTTCTTCCCTTGAATGGTTGTAGGCCTGCGAGATGTACCACTGAGTCAAATTTGAGCCAAATCGGTGTTCGTATGTTTGAATTAATGCAATTTTCGTGAAGGTAAATTTGTAGGGGGCGCTACTGAGCGACATGGCAATTTCTTCTGATAAATGGGTTTAGGCCTGGGAGATTGAAAACTGATTCAAATTTGAGCCAAATTGGTGTTCGTATGTCTAACGTGAAGTAATTTTCGTAAAGGTAAAATTGTAGGGGGCGCTATGGCACCGAATTTCAAATTTTTCTGATAAATGGGTGTAGGCCTGAGAGATAGACGTCTAAGTTAAATTTGAGCTAAATCGGTGTTCGTATGTCCGAACTGAAGTAATTTTAATAAAAAAATATCAAAAATTTTTGTAGGGGGTGCTGTAGTGCAAAATTTCAGTTTCTTTTGATAAATAGGTGTAGGCCTGGGAGACAGATGTCTGAGTCAAATTTAGGCCAAATCGGTGTTCGTATGTCCGAACTGATGTCATTTTTGTAAATGTACATTTGTAGGGGGTGCTATAGCGCCAAATTTCAATTTCTTTTAATAAATGGGTGTAGGCCTGGGAGATAGACGTCTGAGTCAAATTTCAGCCAAATCGGTGTTTGTATGTCTGAGCTGAAGCAATTTTTGTGATGGCAAATTTTCGAAAAAACTTCGCAACGTTTGTAACCTCCTCCCACAAAAATGATGACACCGATTCAAAAAATTCGGATAACTTTTGATGTGCCATTTCTCTAGATACTGTACACCGATTTTGAGCTCATTCGGCCAAACGGCTTAGTAGGAGATAGTTAAAATACAACGTCAGCAAAAACGCTGACTCAGCATTTTGGAAATTTCAATCCAATATGGCCGACTAAGGGTTGTTTTAGGGGCGTGGCCATAATAATATTTTTTGTTTGTCTCCTCATGATGAATCTGTCTACCGATTTTTGTGGCTCTACGACAAACTTTATGTTGGACGAGCTCCCATTGGCGCAATGCATTTCCACTTTTCAAGGGGGCGCTGCCGCAACATTTCTTTACCGACCTCTGCGAAACCTATATGTAAATTCAATTTCTCGCACTTCTGAATTTTAGGCAAAATTTGGTGAGTTTGCGTGAATGTTCAGAGGGTCAAAATTGAGATCAAAGAGCAGGACAAAAATTAGAATCTGAGCACAAGAACAATTAAAGCCGCAAGCGGCATCTAAAGGCCCTCGCCAAGGGCACGTCTAGTGGAAGTATGCTCATCGTTCAGCAGGTGGCGCTCTAGCCCCAACTTTTGTGTCTTCTAATGAATGGGTGTAGGCCTGGGACATTGACAATTGATTTGAGACAAATCAGTGTTCGTATGTCCGAACTGAACAAAATTTTGTATAAATAAATCTGTAGGGGGCGCTATGAGCAAAAATTCAATTTGTTCCATTGAATGGGTGTAGGCCTGTGAGATGTACCACTGAGTCAAATTTGAGCCAAATCGGTGTTCGTATGTCTGAACTGATGCAATTTTCGTGAAGGTAAATTTGTAGGGGGCGCTACTGAGCGAAGTGGAAATTTCTTTTGATAAATGAGTGTAGGCCTGGGAGATTGAACACTGATTCAAATTTGAGCCAAATTGGTGTTCGCATGTCTAACGTGAAGTAATTTTCGTAAAGGTAAAATTGTAGGGGGCGCTATGGTGCCGAATTTCAAATTTTTCTGATAAATGGGTGTAGGCCTGGGATATAGACGTCTGAGTCAAATTTGAGCCAAATCGGTGTTCGTATGTCCGAACTGAAGCAATTTTAATAAAAATATTAAAATTTTTGTAGGGGGCGCTGTAGTGCAAAATTTCAGTTTCTTTTGATAAATAGGTGTAGGCCTTTGAGACAGATGTCTGAGTCAAATTTGAGCCAAATCGGTGTTCGTATGTCTGAACTGATGCAATTTTCGTGAAGGTAAATTTGTAGGGGGCGCTACTGAGCGAAGTGGAAATTTCTTTTGATAAATGAGTGTAGGCCTGGGAGATTGAACACTGATTCAAATTTGAGCCAAATTGGTGTTCGCATGTCTAACGTGAAGTAATTTTCGTAAAGGTAAAATTGTAGGGGGCGCTATGGTGCCGAATTTCAAATTTTTCTGATAAATGGGTGTAGGCCTGGGAAATAGACGTCTGAGTCAAATTTGAGCCAAATCGGTGTTCGTATGTCCGAACTGAAGCAATTTTAATAAAAAATATTAAAAATTTTTGTAGGGGGCGCTGTAGTGCAAAATTTCAGTTTCTTTTGATAAATAGGTGTAGGCCTTTGAGACAGATGTCTGAGTCAAATTTGAGCCAAATCGGTGTTCGTATGTCCGAACTGATGTCATTTTTGTAAATGTACATTTGTAGGGGGCGCTATAGTGTGAAATTTCAATTTCTTTTAATAAATGGGTGTAGGCCTGGGAGATGGACGTCTGAGTCAAATTTCAGCCAAATCGGTGTTCGTATGTCTAAGCTGAAGCAATTTTTGTGATGGTAAATTTTCGAAAAAACTTCGCAAAGTTTGCAACCTCGTCACACAAAAACGGTGATGCCGATTCGAAAAATTTGGCTAACTTTTGATGCCCCACTTCTCTAGATACTGTACACTGATTTTGAGCTCATTCGGCCAAACGGCTTAGTAGGAGATAGTTAAAATACAACGTCAGCGAAAACGCTGACTCAGCATTTTGGAAATTTCAATCCAATATGGCCGACTAAGGGTTGGTTTAGGGGCGTGGCCATAATAATATTTTTTGTTTGTCTCCTCATGATGAATCTGTCTACCGATTTTCGTGGCTCTACGACAAACTTTATGTTGGACGCACTCCCATTGGCGCAATGCATTTTCACTTTTCAAGGGGGCGCTGCCGCAACATTTCTTTACCGATATCTACGAAACCTATATGTAAATTCAATTTCTCGCACTTCTGAATTTTAGGCAAAATTTGGTGAGTTTTCGTAAATGTTCAGAGGGTCAAAATTGAGCTCAAAGCGCAGGAGAAAGAAAAATAAGAAAAAAAAAATAATAATAATAATCTGAGCAAGAACAATATAGCCGTTTCTATGGCAACCACGTATTTGCCCTTTTTTGAAAGTTCTCGAGGTCCCCCACATGTGTGTGGGGTCAGATGTCACGTGTCGTGCACTTACACCCACATGACCAACCCCGAGTGGGCGTGTCCCATTGACTCCCATTCATTCTGAGCAGGTGTAAATATGCGATTTGTGCACATGTCATATACATCGTTGGAAAGGTCTCAGTGCCGTGAATGTGAAAATGTGTGAGAGTGGTGACAGTGGCGAAAGGCGACCGCGTCACTGGCGATTTCGTCCCCATGCGCCCACTGCAGACTCAATAGGCCCTGCACCAGCTTTACTCGGCTCGGGCCTAATTAAAGCCGCAAGCGGCATCTAAAGGCCCTCGCCAAGGGCACGTCCAGTGGAAGTATGCTCATCATTCAGCAGGTGGCACTCTAGCACCAAATTTCAGTTTCTTCTGATGAATGGGTGTAGGCCTGGGAGATCGACAACTGATTCAAATTTGAGGGAAATCATTGCTCGTATGTCCGAAGTAAGGGAATTTTTGTATGAGTAAATCTGTAGGGGGCACTATGCAGCTAACATTAAATTTCTTCAATTGAATGGGTGTAGGCCTGCACGATGTACCACTGAGTCAAATTTGAGCCAAATCGGTGGTCGTATGTCTGAAGTAATGCAATTTTCGTGAAGGTAAATTTGTAGGGGGCGCTAATGAGCGAAATGGAAATTTCTTTTGATAAATGGGTGTAGGCCTGGGAGATTAAAAAAATGATTCAAATTTGAGCCAAATTGGTGTTCATATGTCTGAAGTGAAGTAATTTTCGTGAAGGTCAAATTGTAGGGGGCACTATAGCTCCAAATTTCAAATTTTTCTAACAAATTGGTTTAGGCCTGAGAGATAGACGTCTGAGTCAAATTTGAGCCAAATTGGTGTTCGTATGTCCGAACTGAAGCAATTTTAATAAAAAAAATTTAAAAAAAACTTGAAGGGGGCGCTGTAGTGCAAAATTTCAGTTTCTTTTGACAAATAGGTGTAGGCCTGGGAGACAGATGTCTGAGTCAAATTTGAGCCAAATCGGTGTTTGTATGTCCGAACTGATGTAATTTTGTAAATGTACATTTGTAGGGGGCGCTATAGTGCAAAATTTCAATTTCTTTTAGTAAATGGGTGTAGGCCAGGGAGATGGATGTCTGAGTCAAATTTCAGTCAAATCGGTGTTTGTATGTCTGAGCTGAAGCAATTTTTATGATGGTAAATTTTCAAAAAAACTTCGCAAAGTTTGCAACCTTGTCACACAAAAACGGTGATGCCGATTCAAAAAATTTGGCTAACTTTTGATGCCCCACTTCTCTAGATACTGTACACCGATTTTGAGCTCATTCGGCCAAACGGCTTAGTAGGAGATAGTTAAAATACAACTTCAGTGAAAACGCTGACTCAGCATTTTGGAAAATTCAATCCAATATTGCCGACTAAGGGTTGGTTTAGGGGCGTGGCCATAATAATATTTTTTGTTTGTCTCCTCATGATGAATCTGTCTACCGATTTTCGTGGCTCTACGACAAACTTTATGTTGGACGCGCTCCCATTGGCGCAATGCATTTCCACTTTTCAAGGGGGCGCTGCCGCAACATTTCTTTACCGACATCTACGAAACCTATATGTAAATTCAATTTCTCACACTTCTGAATTTTAGGCAAAATTTGGTGAGTTTTCGTAAATGTTCAGAAGGTCAAAATTGAGCTCAAAGTGCAGGAGAAAGAAAAATAAGACAAAAAAAATAAATAAAAATAATAATAATCTGAGCAAGAACAATATAGCCGTTTCTATGGCAACCACGTATTTGCCCTTTTTTGAAAGTTCTCGAGGCCCCCCACATGTGTGTGGGGTCAGATGTCACCTGTCGTGCACTTACACACATGTGACTGACCCCGAGTGGGCGTGTCCCATTGACTCCCATTCATTCTGAGCAGGTGTAAATATGCGATTTGTGCACATGTCATACATCGTCGGAAAGGTCTCAGTACCGTGAATGTGAATATGTGTGAGAGTGGCGACAGTGGCGAAAGGCAACCGCGTCACTGGCGATTTTGTCCCCATGCGCCCACTGCAGACTCAATAGGCCCTGCGCCGGCTTTACTCGGCTCGGGCCTAATAATAATTAAAGCCGCAAGCGGCGTCTAAAGGCCCTCGCCACAAGCACGTCCAGTGGAACTATGTCCATCGTTCAGCAGGTGGCGCTCTAGCACCAAATTTCAGTGTCTTCTGATGAATTGGTGTAGGTCTGGGAGATTGACAACTGATTCAAATTTGAGGCAGATCTTTTTTCGTATGTCCAAACTAAAGAAATTTTTGTATAAGTAAATCTGTAGGGGGCGCTATGCAGCTAAAATTAAATTTCTTCTGTTGAATGGGGGTAGGCCTGCGAGATGTACCACTGAGTCAAATTTGAGCCAAATCGGTGTTCGTATGTCCGAATTAATGCAATTTTCGTAAAGGTAAATTTGTAGGGGGCGCTACTGAGCGAAGTGGCATTTTCTTTTGATCAATGGGTGTAGGCCTGGGAGATTGACAACTGATTCTAATTTGAGCCAAATTGGTGTTCGCATGTCTAATATGAAGTAGAGTTCATATAGGTAAAATTGTAGGGGGCACTATGGCACCGAATTTCAAATTTTTCTGATAAATGGGTGTAGGACTAGGAGATGGACATCTGAGTGAAATTTGAGCCAAATCGGTGTTCGTATGTCCGAACTGATGTCATTTTTGTAAATGTACATTTGTAGGGGGCGCTATAGTGCGAAATTTCAATTTCTTTTAATAAATGGGTGTAGGCCTGGGAGATGGACGTCTGAGTCAAATTTCAGCCAAATCGCTGTTCGTATGTCTGAGCTGAAGCAATTTTTATGATGGTAAATTTTCAAAAAAAACTTCGCAAAGTTTGCAACCTTGTCACACAAAAACGGTGATGCCGATTCAAAAAATTCGGCTAACTTTTGATGCCCCACTTCTCTAGATACTGTACACCGATTTTGAGCTCATTCGGCCAAACGGCTTAGTTGGAGATAGTTAAAATACAACTTCAGTGAAAATGCTGACTCAGCATTTTGGAAATTTCAATCCAATATGGCCGACTAAGGGTTGGTTTAGGGGCGTGGCCATAATAATATTTTTTGTTTGTCTCCTCATGATGAATCCGTCTACCGATTTTCGTGGCTCTACGACAAACTTTATGTTGGACGCGCTCCCATTGGTGCAATGCATTTCCACTTTTCAAGGGGGCGCTGCCGCAACATTTCTTTACCGACATCTACGAAACCTATATGTAAATTCAATTTCTCACACTTCTGAATTTTAGGCAAAATTTGGTGAGTTTTCGTAAATGTTCAGAGGGTCAAAATTGAGCTCAAAGCGCAGGAGAAAGAAAAATGAGACAAAAAAAAAATAAAAATAATAATAATCTGAGCAAGAACAATATAGCCGTTTCTATGGCAACCACGTATTTGCCCTTTTTTGAAAGTTCTCGAGGCCCCCCACATGTGTGTGGGGTCAGATGTCACCTGTCGTGCACTTACACACATGTGACTGACCCCGAGTGGGCGTGTTCCATTGACTCCCATTCATTCTGAGCAGGTGTAAATATGCGATTTGTGCACATGTCATATACATCGTCGGAAAGGTCTCAGTGCCGTGAATGTGAATATGTGTGAGAGTGGCGACAGTGGCGAAAGGTGACCGCGTCACTGACGATTTCATCCCCATGCGCCCACTGCAGACTCAATAGGCCCTGCGCCGGCTTTACTCGGCTCGGGCCTAATAAAAATAATAATAATCTGAGCAAGAACAATATAGGCGTTTCCGTGGCAACCACATATTTGACTGTATTTGAAAGCTCTCGAGGTCCCCCACATGTCTGTGGGGTCAGATGTCACGTGTCGTGCAGTTACACCCGCGTGACTGACCCTGAGTGGGCGTGTCCCATTGACTCCCATTCATTCAGAGCAGGTGTAAATATGCGACTTGTACACATGTCATGTACATCGTCGGAAAGGTCTCAGTGCCGTGAACGTGAATATGTGTGAGAGTGGCGACAGTGGCAAAAGGCGACCGCGTCACTGGCGATTTCGTCCCCATGCGCCCACTGCAGACTCAATAGGCCCTGCGCCGGCTTTACTCGGCTCGGGCCTAAAAAAAAATACAAATAAAAATAATAATAATCTGAGCAAGAACAATATAGCCGTTTCTATGGCAACCACATATTTGGCCTGATTTGAAAGCTCTCGAGCTCCCCCACATGTCTGTGGGTTCAGACGTCACGTGTCGTGCACTTACACACACGTGACTGACCCCGACTGCGCGTGTCCCATTGACTCCCATTCATTCAGAGCAGGTGTAAATATGCGATTTGTGCACGTCATGTACACCGTCGGAAAGGTCTCAGTGCCGTGAATGTGAATATGTGTGAGAGTGGCGACAGTGGCGAAAGGCGACCGCGTCACTGGCGATTTCGTCCCCATGCGCCCACTGCAGACTCAATAGGCCCTGCGCCGGCTTTACTCGGCTCGGGCCTAAATAGCCGTTTCTATGGCAACCACATATTTGGCCTTATTTGAAAGCTCTCGAGCTCCCCCACATGTCTGTCTCAGTGCTGTGAATGTGAATATGTGTGAGAGTGGCGACAGTGGCGAAAGGCGACCGCATCACTGGCGATTTTGTCCCCATGCGCCCACTGCAGACTCAATAGGCCCTGCGCCGGCTTTACTCGGCTCGGGCCTAATAATAATAATCTGAGCAAGAACAATATAGCCGTTTCTATGGCAACCACATATCTGGCCTTATTTGAAAGCTCTCGAGGTCCCCCACATGTCTGTGGGGTCAGATGTCACGTGTCGTGCACTTACACCCACGTGACTGACCCCGAGTGGGCGTGTCCCATTGACTCCCATTCATTCTGAGCAGGTGTAAATATGCGATTTGTGCACAGGTCATGTACATCTTCGGAAAGGTCTCAGTGCCATGAATGTGAATATGTGTGAGAGTGGCGACAGTGGCGAAAGGCGACCGCGTCACTGGCGATTTTGTCCCCATGCGCCCACTGCAGACTCAATAGGCCCTGCGCCGGCTTTACTCGGCTCAGGCCTAATAATCTGAGCAAGAACAATATAGCCGTTTCCGTGGCAACCACGTATTTGGCCTTATTTGAAAGCTCTCGAGCTCCCCCACATGTCTGTGGGGTCAGATGTCACGTGTCGTGCACTTACACCCACGTGACTGACCCCGAGTGGGCGTGGCCCATTGACTCCCATTCATTCTGAGCAGGTGTAAATATGCGATTTGTGCACATGTCATATACATCTTCGGAAAGGTCTCAGTGCCGTGAATGTGAATGTGTGTGAGAGTGGCGACAGTGGCGAAAGGCGACCGCGTCACTGGCGATTTTGTCCCCATGCGCCCACTGCAGACTCAATAGGCCCTGCGCCGGCTTTACTCGGCTCGGGCCTAATAATAATCTGAGCAAGAACAATATAGCCATTTCCGTGGCAACCACATATTTGGCCTTATTTGAAAGCTCTCGAGCTCCCCCACATGTCTGTGGGGTCAGATGTCACGTGTCGTGCACTTACACCCACATGACTGACCCCGAGTGGGCGTGTCCCATTGACTCCCATTCATTCTGAGCAGGTGTAAATATGCGATTTGTGCACATGTCATGTACATCGTCGGAAAGGTCTCAGTGCTGTGAATGTGAATATGTGTGAGAGTGGCGACAGTGGCGAAAGGCGACCGCGTCACTGGCGATTTCGTCCCCATGCGCCCACTGCAGACTCAATAGGCCCTGCGCCGGCTTTACTCGGCTCGGGCCTAATAATAAGAATCTGAGCAAGAACAATATAGCCGTTTCTATGGCAACCACATATCTGGCCTTATTTGAAAGCTCTCGAGCTCCCCCACATGTCTGTCTCAGTGCCGTGAATGTGAATATGTGTGAGAGTGGTGACAGCGGCGAAAGGCGACCGCGTCACTGGTGATTTAGTCCCCATGCGCCCACTGCAGACTCAATAGGCCCTGCGCCGGCTTTACTCGGCTCGGGCCTAATAATCTGAGCAAGAACAATATAGCCGTTTCCATGGTAACCACGTATTTGGCCTTATGTGAAAGCTCTCGAGGTCCCCCATATGTCTGTGGGGTCAGATGTCACGTGTCGTGCACTTACACCCACGTGACTGACCCCGACTTGGCGTGGCCCATTGACTCCCATTCATTCTGAGCAGGTGTAAATATGCGATTTGTGCACATGTCATATACATCTTCGGAAAGGTCTCAGTGCCGTGAATGTGAACATATGTGAGAGTGGCGACAGTGGCGAAAGGCGACCGCGTCACTGGCGATTTTGTCCCCATGCGCCCACTGCAGACTCAATAGGCCCTGCGCCGGCTTTACTTGGCTCGGGCCTAAAAAAAAAAACACTAACCGTGGCTTTTAAAACTGAAAACGTACCGAACTGAAAATTTTGTGTACCATTACAGGCCTATTGGTTATATACTTCATGAAAAAAGCATGTCATATTCCTTAATGATTGATTTATTGTACCGTTAAGGATACAGTACAGGCAATGACATTTATGTAGTGTAACAAAATAAATTCTGCAAAGAAATAAAATACCATAAATGGACCTGAACACAGGTAGTTTAGAAGAAATGGGCATTTCTGACTTTGCATCACTACCTGACATGATGGAGCGAGATTTCAGTATGGAGGAGGTTCATGCGGGGGACGGATCTCAAGGAGCGGGGAGATACTATCAATTAACCGAAAATTATTGTAATTTAATCAAGCAAATTCTTATTGATAATTAATTGATAATCCATTAATTGTTTAAATCCCTAGTTAGTATATATGTGAAATGTAGTCTCTCTGTCTGATGTTTAAAATCTGTCCATAAAACCCAATGTCCCTCTGCGCTTACATGACATTTAACACCTTCATCATACAGAACATTACAGTTTATTTTGCACCTTACAGTTGAATTATCCAGGTCTGTTTTTATAGTTCTAATTTATTATGTATAATTTGTTTGCTCTTGTGTTCTATTATGTGCACTGTAATTTCCCAGTTTGGGATCAATAAAATCTATCTATCTATCTATCTATCTATCTATCTATCTATCTATCTATCTATCTATCTATCTATCTTACCTCTTGCTGTCACTGGACAAGTACTCAGCAAACATCCTGACAGCCTGTAGCTCAGGTGGAGAGTTGGCTTTTATGTCATCCAGTACAACAGCATACTTCCTCTGAAATTACAGATTTACCATAAGTAGTGAGTGGAAGTAGGAGATCAACTTTAAAAGTAATGACAAATACGAAGTACATGCAACTAAAGAATTAACAATATACGTACAGTCAGCTATCGACAACAAACTTTACATAAGTCTTTCTTACCTGGGCAATGTAGGCTCGGTACAAAAACATGTCCCTTTCAATCTCCTTCTCTGGGGTCGAAGGCTTTAAAACAAAGGATAAGCAACGGTTGAGTATCTAGCGTTAATTTAACTGACTGAAGAAAAACATTAGCTAACCGGAAAGCTAGTTAGCATTGTGGCTAGCCAATGTTAGCCCCAATAGACAACATAATGATGGGAGAATCTGAAACATTCAGCTCCTAAGCGTAGCCTACCTTCACCTTCTGAGCCTCATTAATGCACTGTTGATAACTGCCAATATAGTAGGCATTTTTCACATCAAAGAGCTCATCAACATCACCCTGCTGCGCCGCCATGTTGACAACTGAAGTTCCTGACACGTCGCCCGTCAGCATCATCTTCCTGCTTCGCACTGAGGATTGTGGGAGTTTGAGTTTAATATCGACAACATGAACTCGATGAAATCACGACATTTGAGACACTTTTTAATAAATCACCGAGAGGAAACTCATCTAAAATTCTGAAAGCTCCCTTAAGAGTTTATTTTTCTTCCTTCCTTGACATTTAAACATTTTTATATTAAAATACTAGGTCATCAAACATGCACTGCGTTGTTGCTACAAATATACTAAATTAAACAATTATTGGAATTGATTTGAGATAAATACGATATGCAGAGCTCACACAAGGAGACGTCCAGGAAGAGGAAGACAAAATTCCAAGATTTCTAGCATTATTAGGCTGTAAGCTATTGTTGTCATGGACTCATTGCATTATGCAACATAAAAAAGATGTTAAGTGAACAAAATAATACAAATCTCTCTAATGTGATCCGATGATATGGGACTTAGTAGTTTAGAAACATATTGCATGCACTGTATGTGTGTATGTATGTATGTATTTTTTATTAACAATGACATGCAAAACCTATCATTGACGCATCACTGCTACTAAAATTGTGACTAACATTGACATTTTCTTGTATGTCATTCTGCCCTAGTTACAGTGGTTCTTTCATTTCAATAAAGCTCTTTTTGTTCTTTTGAAATGTATCGCATCATTTGCATTCAGTTTGTGTTTCTTTCATCTTTCTGTTAGATGCGTTACTGCCTACCCCTGTGGTGGAGGAGGTTGTAAAAAACAAACACTGTATTTGACATGAATTCACATGGTGTGTTATATTTTTGTAGAGGATTGAATTTCTGACCTGTGCAGTACACACAAGCAGTCACTTTGTAAAGAAGTTTTGCATCTGTAACTCTAAAATTAAGTATTACAACCACTCATGGACTCCTATTTATTTTCTTCATATTTAATGCAGTATAATGGCTCCAAGAGGCAGTGCAGAGTTTAACACACAAATCAGATTATACCACAAGAGGGCGCTTCAGAACAATGTCCGTCCCACAGGTGACTATACTTAAAAGTAGGTTAAAAACCAGCAGAAACATAATACATAGAATTACAAGACAGCTGACTTATCGGTTGATAAATCTGGAATATGACACTGATGAATCAGTCACCTGTGGTGTCTACATGTAGAGGAACATACGATGCTGACAACTGTAGCATAATAATATGAAAACTATAAAATGACCCCAAGTGTTAAAATAACTGTTATTGTAATATTGGGGATTTCTGTGTCCTCATTAGACAGATGAGGGGGGAAAACTTCCTCTGTCCTAAAAACATCCGCTGACAAAATCTCTCTCTCTCTCTCTCTCTCTCTCTCTCTCTCTCTCTCACACACACACACACACACACACACACACACACACCAAATTAAATATTTAAAAATTTTGAACTCATATTATTATATTACAGTGGTTGTAGACGGTTTTTTATGTTCAGTTAATAATATATTTTGTTGACAAAATCACTTTTCTTCAGTTTTCCCTTGGATTTACTCTGATATTTTATAAACATCCACATGATCAGTGAACATAGGAAAATACCTGATTTTCACAGAAAAAGAATAAATACATAGGAGAATATTATCATCAATGGTGATAAATCATTTGGGAAAGACAAAAAAAAATATTTGGAAGTTGTGACAAAAAACAGTTGCGGGTCTGTAAGAGTTAATACGTCCAGTTACATATCACTTAGTCCATGACAGAAATACAGTTCCTGCTTATTGTTCATTTAACACCATTTCCTCTGGGACATGTTTAGCCTTGGGTCTGGGATAATTACTGGAAACCCTAATGGGGGCAGGGAACGGCCCAGCTGTAAATGAGCCTTTCTTTGGGTCTGGTTGGGTTGGTCCAGTCCCTGTTGTGGCTCCTTCATTGGTCTGATCCAACATCAGTCCGTTGACTTCAGGTCTCCCTCAAGTTTGAAACTTTTTTTTACGAGCAGGAGGACTCGGGTTACAACAAACTCTTGTAACCGATCTCACAGAGCGGCCGAGAGAAGAAAACACTCTTTCAATAATTTACACATCTGTGCCTGATCCACGGTTACAGAACAGAAACAGGCAGATACGAGCCGAGGGCGGTTTGATTTTGTCAAACGGATACTTGAAAACAAACCAAAGTGCTGTAAGAGTGACTTCCTCTGCTGTCGCCAGAATGAAGACTTGATTTGGATGAGATTTACTTGTCATCTTGTCGGCTGACCAGTCCTGAATATCCCTGAGTTGATAGAAAGGTGAGTATCAAACCACCGTCGCTGTCCTGCTGAACTTAACGGCTGAGTAGCTTTTAATGAAACATCTCATCATCAGGACAATAACGTACTGAACGGTCACTGTTATCACAGGCAGATACGGGTTCGTCCAAACTTTTTATCATGTCAAAGCACAACGCTTTTCAGGGCCAGAAGACCAATGGAAACCTAATAAGACTGTGTTTTGTTTTGTTTTTTGTTGCTGTGGTGGTTTAGTCGTTTGATAGGCTGCAGTTATTATAAAAAAAACTTAGTGTAAGTAACTCAGTAATGTTTTCCAGCTAATCAGTTTGGACGTGATTCAAAAAGCAGTTTAAACAGTTTAGCTAGCAACGGCTAAGCCTGCCACAATTTATTATGAGGTCATTTCAGGCTCTAATATGAAGGAGTAAAAGTAGATCTTGTATAGTTTAGGACTTGTGAGACATTGGCAATGTGAATGAGACTTATTAAGTATGGATGAAATTGATTTAGCCGATTTATTAGCAATGATACGGCCAAATGTGTTCTCGCGATAAAACTTTATCAATCAGTATCCGTAGTTGTCACAGTAAATGTGACGTTGTTTCTTTATCGTTTTAAAGGCTGTTTTTCAAGACATCAGACAATTATTTGTGGTTTTAAACTAGGGGTGCAACAACTAGTTGACAAATAGCCAACAACTAATATAGTATTCGTCAGATCGTTAGTGACGTCATGCACTTTTGATAAAGGATATATAAATAAGATAATAATTTGATAAGAATATATAAATATTTTATTGCCCTAACCCTTGAGTATTTAGTTGTGCAACAAATTTTGTGAGGCACTGAAATTGTTATGCACAAAATGTTTTTTTGTTTAAGGGATTTTATTGCTGCTGCAATATTTGTTGAATATTGAGTAGCCTATTTGTTTAACAAATGTTATGATTTCTAATTGTGCACCAAACGTTATTGTTAAAGGAAAGAAAATACATAATTTTGTTGCTGAAATAAATATAAATAACTTCCACTGTAGGTTTTTTTTTTTTTTTTTTTTTTTTTTTGTGGTTCATAATCTTAGTAGTTGATGACTAGTTGACTATTGAAATCGTCATCAGTTGCATCAGTTAAACTCCTCTTCTTCTTGCTCAGAACAAGACAAATACTTAGAACAGCAGAACATTTCAGAAATTCAGAAGAAGAACATTTGAAGCAAGTATGAAACCATATCTATAAGGATTTGCAAAAAATTCTTCACAGGTATGTCAGTACAAAGAGCACCTTCATGTGGGGGCTGACGACAGTTACGTTGATGTTATGAGTACAAAGTGTGCGCCATTCATTGTGTCATGTCAGCTGAAGAAATATATAGAAAGACGGGGGGAAATTACATTTATGTCTGTTTTTAAAATCAAATACACATCTGTGCAGCTTCAGGCGAATCTTGGCAAAACAGAGAAAAGGTGAAGACGTGTTTTGCAAACAGTGATATGTTTTGTAACACATTGGCATGTTTACATTGTAAAGCTTAACAAGGTTGGAGTGTGGATGAATGGCTTCACTGTGCAGCCCAGAGCCCTGGCAGGTACAGCAGCAGTGAACATTATCATGCACAGGCTAAGCAGACATGTCAAATGAATTATGGTTTCAGATTAGGACTTGGACTTGCCTCTCTTCTTGCATTAGTTGCGTTGGTAGTCAAATTATTTGGTGTTCTTTGTATGAGTTCCATTGTACTTTGGTTGCCTGGGCTTCTTTTGTGATCCTCTGTTGTTGCAAAGGCTGACAACAAGTAAACTGAGGTGATATCATAGAGGAACCATTAGGATTTCTTTTAATGTCATCTGAAATATCAGCCAGGATCTGTTGGCCTGGGTGCTGCTGATTTCCTTAGCTGATTGAATTCTGATTCACAACAACAGTTTGATTCAATCCTCTATTCTGTTTGATTACCTCCGCCAGGAGGTATTGTGATTGCTTTGCTTTGTGTGTTTGTTTGTTTGGGTGTTTGTTTGTGTGTTTGTTTGTTAGCAGGATAACTCAAAAAGTTATGGACAGATTTTCATGAAATTTTCAGGAAATGTTCATACAAGGAAGAAATTATAAAATTTTGGTGGTGATCGGGTGGGGGTGAGGGAGTGGGGCGACAGATATGTCTTGGCAGAGGTCTGCGCTCTCCGAGTGCTTTTCTTGTTCTATATGGATTCTGTAGGGGTTTTTCAGTTACAACAGTAATTTTGCCCAGATACGAAAGAGATGGGGGGGGGGGGGGGGTGAATTACACATGTAGGCTAACATTTTAAGCGAGTGCATTATTTTAAAATACTAAAATTTACAACAAGACTTTGCAGTTAAATGGATGCACTTTTTTTTATTAAAGTATGACCAACAAGAACAGAAACTGTGGCATGTCAGTAGCCACTTTTACACAGAGATCCTGGAAAAAAGGTGAGATGGTGATCCTACCTTTTTTCCACCATTTACATAGCCAAGCCAAAGGAGTAACAGAGGTGAGACAGGCTGGACATTTACACAGCGGACCTGCATTCCGTAATCAAAGAGGTGGTGACCCAGCGCAGCTTATAGTGCGCATATAGACACTGGCATGGCTTCTGCGGCAACCGCCCCAGGTGCCAATCCCGCAGCTGCGTGCCATGGGTTGCCAGGCATGTGGCACCCCTGGCATGAACCCACAGCACACTGTGGCACCCCTGGCCTGAAGCTGCAGCACCCAGGGGGCTGCCACAGAATCCATGCCAGTGCCTCCATATGCACCCACTGTCTCTCAGGCGCGGGGTTCGCCGTCATCAAAACATCACACCTTGGTTGCGGAACGAGAGGTGTTCCTTTTATATAGCATCCCGGAATTATGATTCCATTTTTATAATGGCTCGGTTACTACCCTCAGAGGCATTACAAAGCCACAATAAAGATCGGACTAAATGATCCCACCATTTTGTTTACACAGATGTTCCGGAATAAAGGCGAAACATTCCCATAACAGAAATGCTGTGTAAAAGGGGCTAGTCTTGCATGCTTTGGAGGAGGTGTGTGTGTGTGTGTCATTTTGTTCATTCTGTTATAATAAGGTGCTTTTCAGTCTGTATTCTTTGTTATTCATTCAAAAACTTTTCTGTTCTCTCTCTCTTACTATCTATATATCTATATATCTACATATATATCTATCTATATCTATCTATCTATCTATATCTATATCTATATATATATCTATATATATATATAGATATATATATATATATATGTATGTTAGAGGTTGACCGATTATCGGTGCCGATATTTGGAATTTTGACATATATCGGTATCTGCCTTTTTTTAATCCGACGGGCCGATATTAAGAAATCAATATATATATGTTAGAGGTCGACCGATTATCGGTGCCGATATTTGGAATTTTGACATATATCGGTATCTGCCTTTTTTTAATCCGACGGGCCGATATTAAGAAATCAATTCAAAACTGGGTTATTTCAGCTCAGATGCAGCCGCGCCTCTCTCTCTCTCTCTCTCCTGCCTACGTCTCCTGCACTATCCACCCCACGCCCTCTGATTGGTTGATGCGGAAGCTGTCCTCACACACACACAGACTGGGACTGACTTGGGATGAGACTGTGTTCTACATGCATTTTCTCCATTACTAATACATAGTGTGCAGAGTGTTTAGAGCCAGATTGATGAACTAATGTTCTGGTAAAAGTTAATCAGACTTCACCTTTGCGTGCTTCCCTAAAACAAGTGAACTGAGTTTTTTACGCGCTCTCTCTTAATCACACACACATGCTTTTCAATCACGGACTGTTTCCATCGCCATATTATCAGCAGTCTTCTTTTAACTAATTCTCAGACATGTCAGGAGGTAATATGTGTTAGCAAAGCTACCGCTAATGTTTACTCGGCTCTGACGTTCTTCCGCTGCTCACTGAAACATTAGTAGTAGTTGTGAGATATAGAGCACAGGGATGTTTAGTACAGTTTCAGAAGAGTTTTCTGCGTTTACCTTTGACACGTGTTTTCTCTCCGGAGCTTCTCACACGAGAAAACTTCACCTCTCCGCGGTGTGTACCCCTTCCGTGTCGAAATCCGACGCGGAAGGGGTACCCCCTGCGTCAAATAGTGCCGCTATGGGGCTCTGACCGCATGTGTCGATTTCTGACTATTTGGGATGAGACTGTGTTGGTATGTAATGTAATAGTGTGTGTTTGCGTTAAAGTCACATAAAGAACTCTACAACTCCTAACTACTAATGTTGCTGTGAGCTTTCTAGTCCTATGATCTGAAAATTAAAGTGAAGATGAGAGAGAGAGAGTAAAATTCAGAAGTGATTTATCTGAACATGGTGGAACATTTTAAATAATGTGTGTGCTCATTACAGCCCTAAAGGCTGTTTGTGTTCTGTCAGGAGTTTAATTGCACTCATAGCAACTATTATACTTTTTTATGTAGCTTTTGTCATATTAATCATTAATAATGTAGCAACATAGTTTTGAATGACAGGGTCCCTGCTATCGCATGGTAAAATATAACATTTAATAATGAAATCAACTTTAGGCTTCCCAAATGCTGTAATAAATTAAGCATGATAAGTTGAGCATATGTCAGCACATGGCCCAAGAGTTTACAAGAGTCTCCCTGTATTTTTGTTGTGTTTGAACTTAAAACAAAGATATGTCATTATAGTTATATTTAAGTTTTACTTTATTTACTGTGGAAAAATTTAAAGGAGCTATTTATTTAAACTTTTATTCAACTTTGTAAGAGATGCTTCTGAGTCTAGGAAATCCATGCACTTCTGGAGCTATTATTTTCCATTGTTTGATTAAATAAACATGCTTTAGGCATTTAAACGAGGTTCAGTGTTTGCATTATTCAGAATTTTTCACACCAATATTTACAGTTTTACTGCAAATGAAAATCGGCTCCAAATATCAGTTATCGGCCTCCCCTAACTACTAATAATCGGTATCGGCCTTGAAAAACCCATATCGATCTATCTCTAATATATATATATATATATATATATATATATATATATATATATATATATATATATATATATATATATATAACACAACAGTGGGAGACTTGGAGGAATCAGTAAAGCATCTGTAGGTTTCACTTTCACTTTAAGGTTTGGTAGTGATGTGCGAGTAGGGGTTTTTTCAGCCCACGGGGCTTTTGTGTAATTATTTGACCTGACCCACCCCACAAATAAACTGACATTCTTTTGACCCACCCCAACCCGCTGATGTGCACATCACTAAAGTACAGCACGAAACGCATCCCCATATAATCCCTGGATGGACCTGTCCATAGACGTGCTACAGCAACAGCAAACATACAGCCCGCTGGCCAAAACTGGCCTGCCAAACATTGTAATTTGGCTCATAGTAGGGCTGCACAATTAATCGTTAAAAGATCGCGATCTCAATTCACACATGAATGTGATCTCATTTCTTAACATGGATGATTCTTAAGCATTTTATTTCATGGCTGCATTACAAACAAATGTCCACAAACTCAGAACCGCTGCCGTCTCTTCCCTCAACCAATGGTAAAGCGTCTTTACAACACATGAGCCTGCTGCTGTCGGCTGCAGTTGAGTGAAGAAAGAGTGAATTACAGCGGAGGAACGTCTGCGGTAAAGAGAATGAAATGGATGAAAACCCTAGTGGTAGTGGTGAGTCACACACCTGAACTCGTGCCCATTTAAGGTTCACTTTCGGCGATGTTAATCTCATGTCGATCTTGTTTTCTGTCATCCAGATCCAAGTGCGTTTTCATTTTCACTTCTCTGACTTCTGTGCTGTTCTCCTTTTCTTTTCTTTGCCAGTGAGATTAACTCAGCCTTTAACCAAGAATCAAAAGTCTTGCCCTCTACAAACACTGTATATTAAAAATATTCCATTGCGCCAGCTGGGAAGTTTCTTTGCACTGCAAAGTTTCACAGATCAGCTGATGTCGCTTAGCAACCAGAACTGTAAGTGCAGGGAAAAGGTAAATGAACATAAAGTTTCCAACCAACACACATGCGGGTTACCGGCCAAAATGCACGCGCCTGCAACCCCGCCCCCCCCGCTTGAACTGCGCGCTTGCGACCCCCCCCCCACACACACACACACACACACACACACACACACACACACACACACACAGCCACACTAACAGATCAGTTCAAAAGCAAACACTGCATAAGTGACCAGACGACTTGCAGAGTGATATAATATGACTCAGACGCAAAAGAACCCATTTTCCTTGACAGCAGTGCAATAAACATTTTGTGAAAAAAATCGTCCCAGAGAATCGTGATCTCAATTCTAAGCAAAAGAATCATGATTCACATTTTTTCCAGAATCGTGCAGCTCTAGCTCACAGTATGAATTTCGAAAGTGCAAAAAATTATACTAAAGTTTTTAATAATCAAAACTGTCATACTTGTTTTAGTTCAGGTTCCACATTCAGCCTAATTGTGATCTCAAGTAAAATAATAGCATAATACCTATAAATAATGACTCCAAATTTAAATCAAAATTTCGTTGTAAAAAGTTGGTATTGGATCAGCAAAACTAATCCTAAAAAAATCGGATCAGATCGGAAGCAAAAAAATCTAGATAGGGACATCACTAATCAAAAAATGCATGAGTAAAATGAATTAAACCACAAAACATTTAAAACCTTGATGGTGAAGACAAAGAAGTATCTTTTTAAGTGTAATACTACTGATGACCACAAAGTGCTGGCTCCTGAAAAGCCTGACTTGAATTGAACTTTCCTTTAACATGACAAAGGAGTTATCTGGACTCAGTCACTTTCTTTTACACATTTCTTTCACATTTTGTTCTTTTACACATATGTAAATAATCATAATAATAATAATAATAATAATATTTTGAGGTTAATAGACAATATCGATATGTGCTATAGGGTTTGACCTGAAAGTTCAACTCTTTGAAAACTTGTTCAGCTGATGAACATGTGGTGTCAGTTTTAGTTGAACTTTCACTTTTACTTAAAGTGTACACTTGTGAACAGCACTTGACAGTCTTTGTCAGGTTACTCTTTGCTTCAAACAAAATTGGTGCATCATCTGACACAGCCAGTCTTTAGCCCCTTTTACATAGCACTTCTGTTATGGGAATATTTCACCTTTATTCTGGAACGACGTCTGTGTAAATGAAATGGTGGGATCATTTGGTTCCACCTTTATCACAGCTTTGTAATGCCTCTGGAGGTAGTGACATAGTTGTGATAAAGGTGGAATCATGATTCCAGAATGCTACATAAAAGGAACACCTCTCATTCCGAAACCAAGGTGTTATTTCGATAATGTTTTGTGTGTGCGAAGCCCAGGCCAGGAGGATCTGATTTGTGACCAGTGGAATATGTACAATAGCCTACAAGAGGTTAAATTATGGTCAAATTACTCTTAGTGGATGTACGTTAGGTGAAAACTTCAAATTTGTATCCACACAAAACTGAATGTTCACTGTCAATGAAGCCCCAGAGCCCAGTGTGCCCTCACCTTTTGATTGACAGGTGTGGTTTATGGCCTGCTGTCTGCTGAATTGGGCTTTCTGAGCTACTGTTTAACATATGCATGTCCTTTGGCCCTAATATAGTCACTTCTACGAAGAGGCAAGATGGCAGCAGCCAAAATGCAAACTCCTGGCTTTGAAACAACAGTTTAATAACCAGCAGGAAACATCACAGGAGCACAGTCAATGTATTACAAAATAAAAACAATAGCAATATTCTGTGTTTATATGTGGGATATTTTTTTAAATGAGGACCGATTGAAGCAGAAAATCAATTTTGTCATTACAGAAGCCAAATAATCACAAGTTAAATGCAAATTATGCTAATCATTACCCTTTGCTTAAGCTACCCTAATGTGAGGATAAACTGCATTTCTCTGTACTCTGAATACACAAGGTTTTTGAAGATGCCATCTTGAGCTGTAATGGAAGCGAAAAGGAGTATTTTTCTCCCTTTTCAGATGAATAATAAATAATAATATTCAGTGGCCAGCAGTAGCCCTATCTATGTATATTTCAGTGTAACTGTATCTGCGCATCCCTTCTCTGAGTGTGTTTCACAACAGGACAATACAGTCACACTGTCAGTTATTTCCCATGTTGTTTTGTCATTAAGGGCTGTGTTTGGAACTGCAGTGTGGAAACACTTTTGGTCCTTCTGAGGAGGATCCAATGGTAACTCACCACCAAGACAAGAGAGGTGTTAGACCTGCTTTTACCAGAATGCCAAGTTCAGCAGAGTGCGCCACTGGCCTCAGGTTTCCCTGGACACCCAAAACACTCTATGGCGTATGGGACTGTCTAAAAGAGCAGAATTTCAGAGCTACAAATATCGTGGATTGTTGGGCAAAAGGAAGTGAGCCATACTTAGTGTTTCCTGTTAACAGACAGTTAGACCCAGTTAATTTCAGGATGCCACTTGAGTCACAATTGCACTCTGTTTTATTCAGTCCCCCTCTGTTTTTATCGTCGCTAAGGTAGTCAAGCACACTGCTACTTACCACACCATTAACAAACTGACTTAACAAATCATGCTCTCTGGGCTCAAGGTGGGAGAAATCAGTCATCATGTGCCCTGCTCTTATGGTCGCCTTAATTAAAATGTCATAGGCTCAGATATCACTCACAGATCAAGCACCACCTGGCACCATGATTACTTCTGGTATTATTGTGCAATAATTAGACCCTAAATAAGATGTAATTAAAGCTTGGACATGGCAGTCAAAATGAGGCTGCTGCTCTTTTGTCTTTTTGGTTCATTTTGTGTATAGTCTCAGATAAAACATCAATATTTATCAACGTTTTACTGTTGTGTATTTTGACATTGAACATTTTTGTTTTGACTAGATTCTCCAGATTTCAGAAATGTTTTGCTGTTTGATAAGTGTCAAGTGTTCTGACCTTTGTTTTTTAATTAATAGTTTAAAACCAGAACCAACCATATATCATTTATCACTCCTTAAAGTGGAAGGAATAATTTGACATTTATGATGTGAATATTTTTATCGTGTCAAGTGCTGTCAAAATTGGCCATAAATGACACTTGATAATTCTTTCTATGAGAACAGATAGGTTTAAACTAAAGCTGCAATGAGTACTCAAATAATTCAAGTACAACAAAATCCTCAAATCATTTTTTCTGCCTTGAGTATTTGTTAAATTATTAATTTCATTTAAGTAGTCACTTGCGTTCTGCCCGGGGGTCATGTTCTACATGGACTGTAAACAGCGGCGCACTTGACTCAGAGTCAAAAAGTTGGCGCTGTGGAAGAGAGCGAGGAGACTGCTGGCAAAAAACAAAAGATGTCCAAAGTTTGGGATCACTTCAAATAAAAAAAAAACAGTGAATCTCGTGCAATGTGTGTAAGTACACATCTGAAGCCAACTCAAGGTAAATGCCTGTCTTCCTCTCAACAGTAGCCTAACATTAGCCCCTTTCACGTGATTGCTAACAGAAATACAGCACTGGTCAGAACGGAGGCTCGGCTTTTTTTGTAGTCTGTGATGAGTCTCGATGCCGGCTCTTAATGTTGAAATCCGATTTCTCAATTAGTCGCTGAACTATTTGGTAGAATACTCGACTTCAAAAAGAATCGATAGCTGCAGTCTTATTTTAAACAACTCAAATATATGCACATTTTGTCCACAAGACAGCAAACCAATACAACAGTAACATACAACATACTGATAAAGATGTTTATTTAAGCATGTCTTTTAAAAGGGCTACACATTACAAAATCAATATAAACGGGACACTCCAAGTGAGCTGTGCAATGATTATCCCACATTTATTAAATCAATGGGTGATGAAGGCAGTGTAGTGCAATAGATGGCTTTAGCGCTGGCACATATCTACACTGTAATAAATTTTACCGTTAAATAACAGTAAAATACTGGCAGCTAGAGTTGCCAGCATGCTACTGTTATTTTACAGTATCTCTACTGTAATCTACAACTACAGTTTCTTACTGTAAAAAGTATTACGGTACTGGGCTGTATTTAATATTCCTTTTAGAGTAAAATACTGTTAGCCACAGTTGCTGCATTTTACAGTAACTACCGTATTCCAAGAAACAATACATTACTGTAAAACATATTTAATGTAATATTTACAGTATAACACAGCAAAAAGCTAGGATGTTAACATTTCAAATTACATTTTAAAATACAAAATCATGAACATTACTAGAAAAAGCTCAAACAAGAGATGACCTTATAACATTGAGCTTTTATTAAATTCACTGCAACAGCAGCAGCATTGTGATGAAGCTTGGTTGGAGGCCTTCACAGACAACATGGCTTTCAATGCTCATCATCCAACTTCCAGACGTGACTTCATCACCTGCAACTGATGGAGACAAGAATTGAGGTTAATGTCCCAAAACAGGATCAGATATATTGTTTACCAAGAACCCATGTAGTCACTGTAAGGTATAAAAATTGGTTACGATGAACCCAGAATTCTGAGTGATACATTTATTCTATACTTTTTTTGTACTTTATTTAAATTTGGTATCATAAGTTATACTGCTACCACTTACGGCTATTCTTTTCTTACAGTGGTAGACACTGTCATGGAAGGGCAAAAGCAATTATTTTATTACTCGGATATAGACAGACAGCTAATAGGCAGACTGAATGACAGACTGACACACATACACACATAAACACATACATACAGACACTTCCCAGCAGTATTAGTCTTGGACTGGCTGGAGGGTCAGGGTGAGCTCAGTATCAGCTGCAGTGGAAGACATTTGGACAATGGTAGATCGGTTATGAATGACACTGTGTTTATAGAGCTATAAAGCATACAGGCATTAAATAATGCTATACATCCTATACAAACTGCCCAACAAAGAGGGAAAAATTAGCCTTAGTCACTTACTTTTATTAAAACAGTGGTTAATTATATCAGTTAATATGGATGTCCAAGTTAGTAAATTCCACTTTACAGATTTAATGTCTTAGAAATGTAACCCTGGGGCAGCAAAAACCACATAAATTGACACGTTGTTTAGTTTAACTGTGTTCACTTCGCAGCTAGCTAGTATGCTTCAACTTAAATTAGCTGCATGTTTGCTACATAAGGCTAACACCCCCGAATATGAAGCAGTGTTACACCGCCTGTTACACCGCGCAAGTTGCATCCAGTGTGAACGCGGTTTATGGAGGCAATGTAATGTTTAATGAATCCAAAATGCCACAGCATGGTGATAGTTCCACTGATAAAATCACATTTACCTGATAAATGAACAACTGGAGCAGGATGGAGCGATGGCAGTGTAGGTAGAAGGATGAAAGCATCAGGTGGCCTCTGTTCCACTGCTGGATGGTCCAGGTGAAAATAGTTGTTTTTTCTGTATTTTTTTTTTCCTTCTGTTTCGTAAAAGAACCACTAACCTTTGATGCAGCAAGTCTATAGTTAACATTCGTTAGATTGAATCTTTTTCTAAATGAGCGGGTGGGACTTGATGCCAGATGACTTTGTTCAGAGCAGTTCTGGGCGGACAGCAGTGGAGGAACTGAAGAAAATACTGTAGAATACTGTACAGTTTTACAGTAGCTTACTGTTTTAAATGTCCTCCTTAAAGACCTCATTATTTACAGCATTATACTGTATTTACAAATAACAGTTTGATACTGTACAAAATTTACCGTTTTTTTACAGTAATTTGTTACAGTGTACATAATATGAAGAATACACTCACTTATCTAATGGTCCGCAGTTTAAAGACTGCCAGGAACAACAGCATGTCCAAGTATAGTTCACTTACAACTTCATCTCATGTACAGCTTAAACAATTGATCAATTAATCAGCTTAAATTGATAAAAAAAAAAAAAAAAAACTCAGTTACAGTTTTCTTGAATCAAGGCTTTGTTTCTTTCATTTTGCTGCCGCTAAACACCGGTTCTGCTGTTATGTCTAACACGGACGCTTATTGTGCCAGACATGACACCAGGAGCAACACAAAGTTGTATGTTGGTTCCATGTTAAGTTGTGAGTAAGCTGGATACAACTTTGTTGAAGACTGCAGTCTACATATTCCTTGTAGATGTCATTTGACTTGTTTGTTGTTTATATCTATAAATATTTTTATATACTTTTACGTATATTGTTGCTATTCCTATATAAATATTTTTATATATCCTTTTACTTTTATACTTTTTGAGGTTGTTGTTTCAGTTGGTTCTTGAATAATGGACGAGGTGTCATTTTCAGACATATCTTTCACATTTTTACTACTTTTTTTGGCTATTCAAATAATCAGTTAAAGGTCCCATATTATGCTATTTTTCAGTCACGTCATATAGGTCTCAGAAGCCCAAAAACATAGTATTTAAGTTTGTTCGCCCCAAAATCATCCTTTGTTCGGAGTTTCAGCGGTCGAAAAAGTCACTCTCACCAGCCCTCCTCAGAACAGGCTGTTTCTGGGCCTGCTTCTGGGTATGCAAATGAACGCATCTGTCCACACCCACTCCCCCTCCCCTCTCTGGGAGAGGACACGGCTTACGCTAGCGTTCGCTGTTCTGAATACACAAGTCACCTGTCTGAAATGCCCCTCTCTCGTCTACAATACACATGTCTCAGACAGAATGTCTTTCCAAACACTGGCTTTCTTTGCCTTGAGGCGTGTTTGAGCCCCGACGGAAAACGGCGGTGTTGTGTCGGGTTCGTGGACCTGACACGGAAAGACGCCTGCTGCCACTAATGCAGGCAGCTACTAACAAGCTTGATGCTAACTATACTGATGCCAACCACAAAAGGCCCGTGTTCAAAGTAGTTATGTTGAATGTCTCTTGATATATTATCAGCTCTTGCATGTTAACGGAGACGCAAACGTTAGCAGCAGTAACCGAGCTATGTTAGCTGCCATGCTAACGTTAGACGTACACATCAACAACCACCAGCTTATCCGTAATGTAGGGTTATGCAGTAAAGATACAAAAAAATGATAAGAACTTACATCTCCCACACTTGTACTTGGGTCATGAAGCGTTGGTACTGCGTCCTTCTTGATTCGGAGTCTTTGTGCTAAGCCGGACCTGTATGGGCCCATGTTCGAAAAACACTCGTCCGTGAAATGCCGGGCACACACATACAAGCGTTTCGGAATGTTGTTTGGTACATGACCATCAAAGATATAATCCAGCCACTTTTTTCGGAGAGGCTCGGAAGTGGGGAGCAAAAATAAACTTTCGTGTTGGTGTGTGCAGCCAACAACACCACAACTTGCGTGTCTCGCCTTCGCCATGTTTGTTGTCCAAGATGTACTTTGCCAGGGTGGGGCTCGCTTTGCCAGGGTGGGGCTCACCTTTTCATGCAGGGTGGGGGCACAGTCAGGGAGAGGAGTTAAATCCGCTTATGTCGTCATAAGCAGACCCAACTCAAACTCGGCCGTTTGAGCAGGCATTTTCACAAAATGTGGTGTAGCAAGGCAGGGAGGAAACAGACAGTTTTCAAATTCGAACCTCATAATGAGGCTACTGCAACACACACTACTATAAGAAAACTTTCACAAAGAGAGATTTGCATAATATGGGACCTTTAATCAAATTGAAGACAATAATCGGTACAGTAATCAATTACAAAAATAATCGATGGCTGCAGCTCTAATCACATGGTCTATGGTCTACTGACTAGGGCTGGGTATCATGGCCAATTTCCATAATCGATTCGATTTTGATTCATAAGGTTCTGAAGTGATTAATCACGATTCGATTCGATTCAATTCAGTATCGATTCCACTCAGTATTAATTGATTGATTCAGAGTAATTTAGTGATACCAAAGTACAATTTTGAGTTGTAACCTGATTATTTAAGTACCGCAGTCATGCAACACATCAATACTGGTATCAATATTGATATTAGAAAGGAAATAAATGTGACATTTCAGCAGTAAATTGCTGAATCTGCTCTTAAATAATGAACGGGACAGAAACATTGCCATGTTTTTACAGTGGCTCAGAACGGACTTCACCTTTATTCTGTTTTATGGCTGGAGGCTTCTACTCACTGTGGGTGTGGGGGGGTGCGCTCCGTGATTGTTGGTCAGAGCGGAGCGGGGCTGGGGGGTGCATGCGCACCGTGAATGTTGGTCAAGGAGCGGGGGGGTGGGGGGTAGCGGTCGGACATTGTCGCTTTACTCTTCCTCTAACTCCATACTCAGCCATAGGTGATAGTATGGATCCAAGTTATTATTCCAAGAACGACCGGCTTCCGCAACTTGCTGGGCGGCCAGTTCCTTCACACTGCGGGTTCGAGTTTGAGGCCTTAGGACCTCCAGCAGAGGGGGTTTCCCCACCACGTCCTCTCCGCATCTTTTCTGCGAGCTAGACCAAGTTTTCCCCAGGTGTTCACAAGACGGAGCCGCCCGCGGTTCCGCATACTCCCGGTCCTGCTCTGAAAAATCAATCTCATCCACTATTAATCGATTACGCAAAATTACAATGAGATCGATCTAAGATCGATTAAATTGATCTTTTTACCCAGTCCTACTACTGATCAGAATCTGAAGTATTTCAAAGTGGGGTTTTTTTTTAGGTTTATCGGTCTCGGTCTGTGGCTGTGTTGGGTTGTGACTAGAGCCCGACCGATTAATCTGCTGGCCGATCAATCGGGCCGATTATAGCGTATCACGATTAATCAACATCGGCCAATATGTAACCGATGTATTAACTTTGTTGCTGCGGAGATTCTGTCACTCGCTGCTCCTGTGTGTGCATGCTGGCCGGATAGTTAGAGGAATAGTAAAGCCTGTCAGTTTCACTTTCACTTCCACTTGGACGATGATCCCCCCGCACACTCTGACAAGGATGGACCGCTAATCCCCCCCGCTCTGACCCCCCCCCTCCAAAAATCACGAACCGCTACCCCCCCAGTCTTAAGAACTACTCACCCCCCCCCACACAAACTCATGTCTGTGCGCTTCCTGTCTACCTCACAATTTAATTTTGCAGGCTTGCCTGGGTATTAATAGTGTAGGGGAGACTGGGGACATTTGTAACACGGGTCAGTTGTAACACTTTCAATTCAATCAGGAACAACTTAATACTCACCTAATTCACTCTACACATGCTCAGTTTAGTCTTTAGTCTACATGGGAAGTTTTAGTGCAGTGAGGCAGACACATCAAAATTTGTGAGGGAAAACATAATTTTGTGGTAAGTAATACTTTTTGCTCTAATTATTTTTGTGATTCCATAGCTTGTTTTGTAGTTGGACTCATTAAAGGTAGGCGTTGCTTACATTTTAAAGAATGATTTACCAAACAACTTTTATGTCACTACTTATAAAATATAGATTCACATCTTTTTCAAAAGTCTGCTCTCCCCAGTATAAAAACTACCACATCTACAACCTGTGGTTCCCACAGGTCACATACTAGTCTAATATCAGACTATTACATAGTGTTTTAAAGTTGTGTAAATTATCTTTGTGAGATAAACAAAGATTTATACAACTGTTAATCCACCTGTCCACAATTACCTAATATAAGATTATTATATCCTGTGTAGATCAATGTTCTTATTTCATATATTGGCCAATATATATCTGTTATCGGCCAATATTGGACATCGGCCGTTATATTGCATATCGGCTTGTTTTAGCCCCCAATATTGGTATCGGCATCGGTCCCAAAAATCCCATATCGGTCAGGCTCTAGTTGTGACCTCACCATCATTAAAATAGGGCTGGTTTAGAATCATTCTATCCCTTCAGCTTGAACTACAGTTCATTTTAAACAAGGTAAAGTAACACTGTGACTCCACTCTGTAATGCATTGCACTCAGTGAAGGTGACCAGATCCATATGAGACCAAAGGCAGCCACAGTGCTATGCAATTGAATATTAATATCTTATATCTGTCAGCTTCTGTTTACAGTTAGAATATACTGCTTGACAGCCCTAATTACAACATAATTTTTGCCCAGTTTTAGTTTCACTTTTACGTCCATCTCAATCAGCTCCGTTTCACCCATGGAGCTTCTACCCACTAACGAATGTGAATGTTGTAGAATAAATGTTGTCAGTGTGAGTGTTGCGTTGGCCCTGGGGCAGCAGCACTGATGTAGCTGCTGTATTCCCAGTCTTATTATACATGCATTACACTGACTGATGTTCCTAAATTAATGTCAGCTGTGAGCCTCTCCCTGTTTTTTACTGTATGTGCTTGCTCGTCCATCTTTTATCCTCATGATGCATCTCTGCCCCAACCTGTTGCTCTGTACCAGACTTCTCTTAGCCTCAAGTCTATTTTAGTCCAATTCAGATGGCTAAATTATTCAGCTCCAATCCATTATATGCTGAAGTGTTAATTATTAATTGTTCAGAGGGCTCTGGGAGATCTGACAGAACTTTAAAGGGTCAGGGTAGGGTTTAGCGACTGAGTGAAGGTGCTGATTGCCTCCTTTCTCACCACATCTGCACAAACCTTCACCCATCATTGTGATTGTGTGGGATGATGAAATGGCATCAGTATGTAACCATTGTAGGACGATCCCCTCCATCTGAAATATGAATGTGTTCATATGTGCTATGCTTTAGCTTTAGATGCATAACGGCACTTATCAAGTCTGCCAACTCGATGAGTGTGTGTACAAAAAGACCATTACACAGAGGCAAACATCAACCATATAACATTGTTAACGCATTGTTCCCAGTGCTGGTTCTCTTATTAATTGTCGGCACCTCCTCTGTTATGCAACCTCTCAAGAGAAGAGTGAGACAAACACTACAAAACTTGATGAAAGATGAAATGGCAGTGTTCTGTTGTCCTGAAATCCTGGTGTTGATTCCATAGGTGTGTGTAGTGGCTCCAGAAATACAGCTCATTGTATGGTTACTTGTCCTGTCTGAACACAAAGCACGGATGTACCTTATATAACACGCAGAATTGGCTGTTGTTTCTCAAAGTAGACAGATTATATCATACAGCTGTGGAGAATCAGTAGAGAAAGATTTTTTTTTTCTAATTCAAGATTCATTGAGAAAGTATTTTAATGACATCTGTAATGCTCTGTCATGATAAAAGCTTTTCATAGACTCGTTTTCTGGTCCACAGTTGTTTCTTCTTTTTATTGTGATTAGACTATGTTTTCCTAGCAGCCAGGCAGTGTGGCAAGACTTTTATTTAAAACTTTTGTCAATGTTGCAAAGGATTGGGTAATACAGGATAGTAGTCTGTTCGATTTTTCACTTCGGCTGTTGGTTTTTTTTACCGTACTTTCTGGACTATTGGCCACACCTGAGTATAAGCCGCACCCACCCCGTCTCCAACATCTCACCATTGATTCATTGATGCCAAGCTTACGTGCAGCAGCTCTATTTGGGTCATTCCATATAATTTTATCAAGTGGTCCCCACCTGACCCTCTCAGATTTTTCTAAATTTTTACATATTTCTAGTACATTATATATGATGGCAAAATCCAAAATTTCAAGGCTTAATTGTAAATAGTTCCAAAGTTATGACCATTTGAAGTAGGTAGGGGGTACCCTAAAATTGCGACCAAAATTAAGACTTGAAATTTTCAGCTATTTTCAGGCTTCTATAACTTCTGAACAACAAGAGGTAGAGGTCTGAAATTTTCAGAATCATTTCACAGGAATCTATAGTCCTAAGAAATGTGAAAATATTTGCTTAAAATTTATAACTGCATGTTACAGAGAATGACAAAGTTGAGAGTTTATACATCGCGAACTTCTAAAATGCTACTTTTGGCTACTCATTACACAAAAACTAATCATCATATTCATTAGAAATTTTATGTGCTGTATCTTGGCTACTTAGGGAATGGATCTGTGTAAAATGAAGGTCCTATGTCAGGGGTCACCAATCCTAGTCCTCGAGGGCCGGAATCCTGCATGTTTTAGATGTATCCCTCTTCCAACACACCTGATTCAAATGCTAAGCCTATCATCAAGCTCTGCAGAAGCCTGATAATGACCATCACCTGTGCTGGAAGAGGGAAACTTCTAAAACATGCAGGATCCCTCGAGGACCAGGATTGGTGACCCCTGTCCTATGTTATGTTATGTATGATACACTATACTGCCAAAAGTATTTGCTCACCTGCCTTGACTCGCATATGAATTTCAGTGCCATCCCATTCCTAGTCTATGGGGTTCAGTGTGACATCGGTCCACCCTTTGCAGTTGTAACCGCTTCAACTCTTCTGAGAAGGCTGTCCACAAGGTTTAGGAGTGTGTTCATGGGAATTTTTGACCATTCTTCCAGAAGCGAATTTGTGAGGTCACGCACTGATGTTGGACAGAAGGCCTGGCTCTCAGTCTCCGCTCTAATTCATCCCAAAGGTGTTCTATGGGGTTGAGGTCAGGACTCTGTGCAGGCCAGTCCAGTTCATCCACACCAGACTCTGTCATCCATGTCTTTATGGACCTTGCTTTGTACACAGTCATGTTAGAAGAGGAAGGGGCCAGCTCCAAACTGTTCCCACAAAGTTGGGAGCATGGAATTGTCCAAAATGTGTTGGTATGCTGAAGCATTCACAGTTCCTTTCACTGGAACTAAGAGGCCAAGCTCAGCTCCTGAAAAACAACCCCACACCATAATCCCCCCTCCACCAAACTTTACATTTGGCCCAATACGGTCTGACACGTATCGTTCTCCTGGCGACCACCAAACCCAGACCCGTCCATCAGATTGCCAGATGGAGAAGCACGATTGGTCACTCCAGAGAAGGCACCTCCACTGCTCTAGAGTCCAGTGGCGGCATGCTTTACACCACTGCATCCGGCGCTTTGGATTGCACTTGGTGATGTATGGCTTGGATGCAGCTGCTCGGCCATGGAAACCCATTCCATGAAGCTCTATGCGCACTGTTCTTGAGTTAATCTGAAGGCCACATGAAGTTTGGAGGTCTGTAGCCATTGACTCTGCAGAAAGTTGGCGACCTCTTCGCACTATGCGCCTCAGCATCCGCTGACCCCGCTCAGTCAGTTTACATGGCCTACCACTTCGTGGCTGAGTTGCTGTCGTTCCCAAACACTTCCACTTTCTTATAATATAGCTGACAGTTGACTGTGGAATATTTAGGAGTGAGGAAATTTCACGACTGGATTTGTTGCACTGGTGGCATCCTATCACAGTTCCACGCTGGAATTCACTGAGCTCCTGAGAGCGACCCATTCTTTCACAAATGTTTGTAAAAGCAGTCTGCATGCCTAGGCGCTTGATTTTATACACCTGTGGCCATGGAAGTGATTGGAACACCTGATTCTGATTATTTGGATGGGTGAACGAATACTTTTGGCAATATAGTGTATATGAACAGCTTAAAATCAAAAACATGTGTCTGACCTTCAGATTCAAAAGTCAGTACCAGCATGTGGGATTGGTAGTATCACAAAATAAAAGACACTATGTGAAAGTACAGGAATTGCCCTAAATTTTGACACAAAGCACAACTTGCTTCTATAAATCCCATATTTTAGTAATAAATGGCTAAAATATGGGGGCGAAAACACCCATATTTAATTTGAACATTTAACAGAAGGATTTATAGAAGCAAGTTGTGCTTGATGTCAAAATTTAGGGCAGTTCCTGTACTTTCACATGGTGTCTTTTACTTTTAAATTTTGACACCAAGCACAACTTGCTTCTATAAATCCTTCTATGTTAAATTTTCAAATTAAATATGGACATTTTCAGCTAAAATATGGGATTTATAGAAGCAAGTTGTGCATGGTGTCAAAATTTAGGGCAATTCCTGTACTGGAAATATGTGGTGCTTCACACCAACTTCATAGCTGGCATACGCACGTTTCTAGTGCTTTTGAACCTTTGGCGACACTTGCAGGTGATACTAGGAAGCTGTTAATAATGTGAAAAAGGTTCCTCCGATTGATGTGCACATCAGAGATACACAGAAGAACAATGAACACACCGGCACATCATCCCACTGCCAGAGCAGCAAATCCCCCCAACAGAACCAGACCCTGGACCCATCAATGCCAATCCTTCCATCTGAATAGGATGTGATGTCAACCACATAAAGAGACAAGGACACAGAGTTCACTTGTTGATAAATGCATTTAATGTAATATTAATGCAGGGGTTTTTCTAGAAAAAATTAGTAAGAGAGAGCACAGGTAGGCGAGGGAGCGAAGCGACCAAGTGGGGGGATGGTGCGGAAGGGGGGGTTTCCCTTTTGAAAAACTAAGGTAAAAATGGAACATTCTGAGGCTATCTGAGAGGGATATTGTAACTCTAGTGGCCCTCCTGCAATTTTTTAGAGCAACCAATCGAAGAGTAACTTACTCTTCTGTAAGAAGTGTAATAATGTTGTAAATGAAAACAAAAGTCACATGACAGATAAATTGTATTGGCCGAGCTTCTGTTTACAAATGATCAACTCTAGTGTTACTATTCTTTTCTTTCACACTCTTCTACTTATGTATTTTTCTTTAATCTAAATCTAACAAAACAGTTCGCACACTATCCACAGCTCACCCTCCTCACACTTTGAACAAGTCCAGATGACTGGAACATACTTTGGCACTAAAACTTGAAAAAATTCTGGACAACAATCTTAAATAATAGTCAATGTTACAACTTGTTGCACAGTGGGACTTTACACCAGCAGTTTTCTATTCCTCAAGTCACCCCACTGAATGTGTTTTATGTTTACGATAGTTTTAGAATAATTATATCGTTTTGATGACCAGGCACATTTTGCCGGGAAAAGATGGTTTTTGGAAAGATTGGATGTTGTGTAAGTACTGTGTTGCATGTAACTATAAGTGTACGACGTAAATAGGGCTGCACAATTTTGGCAAAAAAAAAAAAATCCTGATTTTTTTTTTTTTTTTTTTTTTTTCCCTCTAAAAACTCGGTTTGCCATTTCAGTTTTTGGGTAAAACTACAAAAGACAACAGAAGTCAACATGTCATTTTCGTGAGCAGCTCACAATGCAAGCCACTGCTCCCTACCTCAAATCTGTGATGGCATCACGTGATGAACCCACAGAACTTTTTTTTTTTCTTCATTAAATCTTTAAAATGAAGTAGAGTATACAAACAATGTATACAACAAGAAAATAACATAAGTTTGCCAGGGGGAATACACTACAATACAATGTCCAAATCAGAGCAAGTACTGATGGTTTTTTATAGCTTTTTGTTTCCAGATTTATCCAATAGCTTTAAATAAATTCAACATCTTTCAAAAAATAAATAATGTTTGGTTTTGTGTTACAGAACTTACATTTGTGAATGAAAATTTTAGCAAGTAAGAGGACTAAATTAATTGTGCCAGTATCACCATTTCCTGAAATTTTCATCCAAATCCATCCATAACTTTTTGAGTTATCTTGCACACAGACAGACAAACCAACGCCGGCAAAAACGTAACCTACTTGGCGGAGGTTTTTCCTCTTTTTGGGGTATCTGGGCCCACAGAAGTGATACCAATGTAAGTCAGTGAAAGGCATCAGTTGTTTGTGTGTGGACCACATAATATGAGTGATCCCCATGTGGTTATATTTAAATTGGGGAATCCGTGCTTGGAAGAGACCGACCCAGGACACGCTGGAAGGATGATATCCTCGGAGCTGTTGGATGTGTCTGGACAGAGGGCTGTCTGGGCTCCACTGCTGAGGCTGCTGAGGCTGCTGACCCTGCGACCTGGACCCGACCTGGACAGTATGGTACGGATCCAAGACAACGTAAGATGAGTGATCCCCATGCAGTTATATTTTAATTGCGGGATCAGTGTGTGAAGCCACGGCTTATATTGCTACAAGTGCTCATTAACAGATTTAACGTCCAGTCATTACACAGACTTCTGTGAAAGACCACTGTCACAGATGGGAGGAAGAGCCTATGGTAGCCTGCAAGTGCGCGACCCGGAGGCATGAGAGAGATGAAATCGATTTTGTAACTTCCCTTTTTTAAAAATCATCCTAATTAAAAAATCTGATTTCAATTGAAAATCGATTAATCGTGCAGCCCTAGGCATAACTGTGAGCTTCGGGGTAAAAAAAAAAAAAAAAATCAGAATTTCGGTAAGGGGGCACAGCGCCCGTTCCCCGGCTAAGAAAAACCCTTGTTAATGTCTGTGGGAACATTTAGAAGTCAGTCCAGGCACTCGTTTGCCACCAAGCTGGTCCAGAGCTGGACCGTTTCTGTAGAAGATCCGTTTTGCGTAGCATTATCTGTTTTGGCCCAATGTGCATTTGGACACCGGGATGGATTGCCAAGCGGTTTCGGGCCGAGTCAGTCAGTGATTCTGTTCCAGATCCGTCCCAGTATCTCTTTGCTATCTGGGTCATGATATCTTCTTGTGACTCGCATGAGCACGGGTGAGGACACAGCCGAGGACGGACATCAGCAGCTGGCTGTTGGACCCACAGTCTGTGACACGAGGCTGGGAGTGTGTCTGACCTTCTTCTGTCTCATTGTCTTTTGGGAAATAATAAATTGAGTAATTAAACATTAGTCACAGTCTTTGATATTCTCTTTGATATCCTGGTATGATTACGCGTGAACCTTTATCTTGTTTGGCTGTGATCAGATTATTGTATGACCCATGGAATGAACAAATGTGTGAGTTACACAAATACTAAATATATATTTACCTTGGGGGTGATCCGAGTCACCCCTGTGAGACCAGTGTCACTCACATTACCGGCGACTTGCTGCTCAAATGGGCTGAGTTTGTCTCTTTTCTCCTTCCGCCTGTTTTCGCCTCCGCTTCATATCCACCTTGATGTCATTAGCTGATCATGCAGAGAGGGGAATCCCAGAGGGAATCCCACCTGCAGACCCTGTTTATACTGATTTGCATATTTAAATGTCGGTGTGGAAAGGGAGGAGTCAGGTCAACATATGCAATCAATTCCACGCTGATTGGAATGTACAAAAAAATGTACTTGGGTTTGGGTGTACGCTCTGTTTTTGTTTATCTGGATTTTTTTGTGCCTACGGACTTTTCTGGATGTTGGCGTACACCAAGTTTCAGTATGAAATTCACACAAGTCTTTGTACATGAGGCCCCAGGAAAGAAGGTGTTTATACTTAACATACCTAGGAAAAAAAACAAATGAAGCCTCTGAAAATAGATCACTTCGCTAAGTAAATCCTTAAGTGGAAAGAGGGTTAATGTTGAAATCAAAGATCAAGAGGTAATTATAGCTACGCAGTATGTTGAGAGCACATTTGGGGGTTATTTGTGCACTACTGTGATATGATTTATGTCAGTTAAGAAAGTTAGACAGGAGCAGATCCTGTCTATTTTCAGTAATTGGTTCTATCCCATAGCATTGAAGATTTTCTGTGCTGATGGAGTCATCTCTTTCAGGGTCACACTGCCCCCATCCCTGTGACTACTGATCCCCAAAGAGTATGAAAGTCGTGACATTTTCTGCTCCCATCAACCAATCACTTGTAAGATGAAGTGTCATGGAAAGTTCTAGAATCACTGCCAAAGCTGTTTTTTTTTTTTTTAATAGCAACTTGTGGTGGCCAAGCGCTGTGGAAACACAGTTTGATTCAAGGTTTCTTTTTATCCTGGCTGTTATCACTATCCACCGAGCAGTCTAGATTGGCAGCATTTATCAGTGTGGTGATATTTCGGGCGCTGTGGCCTCTTCCTCTTCCTCTTGAGCTGTGATGACATGGGTTGGAGTGGGCGGAAGTCCCAGGTGTATCCAATTTCTTTCCCTTTCTCACCTGTCACACCTCAGCTTAGGTTTGACTGACAAGTGAGCATACAGTTTTTACACACAGGCTGCATCCTGAATTCTGTTCTGGAAAATCAGTGCCATGCTCACATCGTGATGGATTTACCCTGAATCTGCCAAGCCAAGCCAAAAGAACATTTGTCAATTACCATATGTGATATGGGCTTCAGAAGACAAGGAAGTTAAATTAAGCTGTAAACAAAGCAGTGATACCACAAATTTCACAAGTCATACATAATATCTTATATTGTTCTGGAAGCTTTATTGCTTTGTCATCCCTACATGTTAAGTCCCCAATGTTTAAAATTCAGGGGGATTTAGGAGGATCTAATTAAAGTAAAGGAACATATGCTTTCTTTAGTGTATAACTACCTGAAAATATAAATTTTTTCATGTCACCTTAGAATGAGTCCTTTCTATCTACTGAGGGAGGGGATCCAACTGCCAGTAACATTGAATTGACTTCCTTTAATGCTGTTTGTGCTTTATAGTGGATGGCATCCTGCATTAAGGTGTATTACCATCATCTACTATCTGTCACTGAGCTTGTTTAAATGACCATAAAACTCTGATGAATGTTCAGATCTGATACGTTTACATGCACTTCGGAAATGCAATGCTTGAAAAACCCTGGTTTAGATGTTTCAGTCTATTAATGGTTTTCTTTCAGAGTACATACATACGTACATAGTGATGGTGGAATCAAACTTCCTGTTATTATCTTCTGTCCACCTTTGACTATGCGATCATTTTTGCACATGTGCAGGTGTAAAACAACAAAATAAACTACATTAACCGGTATACATGCATGAAGACATCAGACTATTAGGGAGAAATCCAGGTGCTTTAATCTGATTTCTCATTATTAGTTTACTGCCATTATCTGATAAAGCATATCAGAGGGGTATTCCAGAAAGTTGGTTACGTGAAAACTCTGAGTATGTTAACCCTATATCTATTATCTATCTATTTGGGGTAGGACAACATAAGTTCGGCTTCTTCCTTCTCCATTTTGGACATCAAGTTTTGAGTCAGAACATCTCAATTCACCCAACGAGTTAAATACCACTGCCTCCAATTTTGATGAAATTTGGTGTATGGGTCATTCATAGCCAGAAAAGCTGAAATTTCAAATTGTAACTTTTATTGGACAAACGGTTTTCGAGATATCACAATATTATTTTTTCACTTTCTTGTGAAAAAGGCTGTGGCAGCCAAATTTCAAGTGGCTGTAACTCAGCAACCACTGGTCCAATTTTAAAAAGCAAAGTATTTCTGTAAATGGGAGACCACAAGGAATCTCAATGTAGCATTCTTTTGTGAATTTGGATACTTTTGAGTTGGATGACCTTTTGACATATATTTAGGCCCGAGCCGAGTAAAGCTGGCAAAGGGCCTACTGAGTCTGCAATGGGCGCATGGGGACAAAATCGCCAGTGACGCGGTTGCCTTTCGCCACTATCGCCACTGTCACACATATTCACATTCAGGGCAGTGAGACCTTTAAGAACATATACATGACATGTACACAAACCACATATTTACACCTGCTAAGAATGAATGGGAGTCAATGGGCCACGTCCAGTCGGGTCAGTCATGTGTGTGTAAGTGCACGACACATGACACTGGACTCCACAGTCATGTGGGGGATCTCAAGAGCTTTCAAATAAAGCCAAATACATGATTGCCACGGAAACGGCTATATTGTTCTTGCTCAGATTATTATTGTTTTTATTTATTTATTAGGCCCGAGCCGAGTAAAGCCGGCAAAGGGCCTATTGAGTCTGCAGTGGGCGCATGGGGACAAAATCGCCAGTGACGCGGTCATCTTTCGCCACTTTCGCAGCTCTCACACATATTCACATTTACGGCAGTGAGAGCTTTCCGAACATGTACATGACGTGCACAAATCACATATATACACCTGCTTGGAATGAGTGGGAGTCAATGGGAGACGTCCAGTCAGGGTCAGTCACGTGTGTTAAAGTGCACGACACGTGACATCTGACCCCACAGACATGTGGGGGACCTCAAGAGCTTTCAAATAAGGCCAAATATCTGGTTGCCATGGAAACGGCTATGTTGTTCCTGCTCAGATAATTATTAGGCCCGAGCCAAGTAAAGCCGGCGCAGGGCCTATTGAGTCTGCAGTGGGCGCATGGGGACAAAATCGCCAGTGACGTGGTCGCCTTTTGCCACTGTCGCCACTCTCACACATATTCACATTCACGGCACTGAGACCTTTCCGAAGATGTACATGACATGTGCACAAATCACATATTTACACCTGCTCAGAATGAATGGGAGTCAATGGGACACACCCAGTTGGAGTCAGTCACGTGGGTGTGAGTGCACGACACGTGACCTCTGACCCCACAGACATGTGGGGGAACTCTAGAGCTTTCAAATGACACCACATACGTGGTTGCCACGGAAACGGCTATATTGTTCTTGCTCAGATTATTATTATTTTTATTTATTTATTTATTTATTTTCGATATTATTTTTCTTTCTCCTGCGCTTTGAGCTCAATTTTGACCCCCTGAACATTTATGAAAACTCACCAAATTTTGCCCAAAATTCAGAAGTGCGAGAAATTGAATTTACATATAGGTTTTGTAGATGTCGGTAAAGAAATGTTGCTGCAGCGCCCCCTTGAAAAGTGGAAATGCATTAGGCCAATGGGAGTTAGGCCCGAGCCGAGTAAAGCCGGCGCAGGGCCTATTGAGTCTGCAGTGGGCGCATGGGGACAAAATCGCCAGTGACGCGGTCGCCTTTCGCCACTGTCGCCACTCTCACACATATTCACATTCACGGCAGTGAGACCTTTCCGAAGATGTATATGACGTGCACAAATCGCATATTTACACCTGTTCAGAATGAATGGGAGTCAATGGGACACGCCCAGTTGGGGTCAGTCACGTGGGTGTAAGTGCACGACACGTGACCTCTGATCCCACAGACATGTGGGGGAGCTCGAGAGCTTTCAAATGAGGGCAAATATGTGGTTGCCACGGAAACGGCTATATTGTTCTTGCTCAGATTATTATTATTTTTAGGCCCGAGCCGAGTAAAGCCGGCGCAGGGCCTATTGAGTCTGCAGTGGGCGCATGGGGACAAAATCGCCAGTGACGCAGTCGCCTTTCGCCACTGTCGCCACTCTCACACATATTCACAGTCACGTCACTGAGACCTTTCCGAAGATGTACATGACATGTGCACAAATCGCATATTTACACCTGCTCAGAATGAATGGGAGTCAATGGGACACACCCAGTTGGAGTCAGTCACGTGGGTATAAGTGCACGACACGTGACCTCTGACCCCACAGACATGTGGGGGACCTCAAGAGATTTCAAATGACGCCAAATACGTGGTTGCAATGGAAACGGCTATATTGTTCTTGCTCAGATTATTATTAGGCCCGAGCCGAGTAAAGCCGGCACAGGGCCTATTGAGTCTGCAGTGGGCGCATGGGGACGAAATCGCCAGTGATGCGGTCGCCTTTCGCCACTGTCGCCACTCTCACACATATTCACATTCACGGCACTGGGACCTTTCCGAAGATGTACATGACCTGTGCACAAATTGCATATTTACACCTGCTCAGAATGAATGGGAGCCAATGGGACACGCCCAGTCGGGGTCAGTCACGTGGGTGTAAGTGCACGACACGTGACCTCTGACCCCACAGACATGTGGGGGAGCTCGAGAGCTTTCAAATAAGGGCAAATATGTGGTTGCCACGGAAACGGCTACATTGTTCTTGCTCAGATTATTATTATTTTTAGGCCCGAGCCGAGTAAAGCCGGCGCAGGGCCTATTGAGTCTGCATTGGGCGCATGGGGACGAAATCGCCAGTGACGCGGTCGCCTTTCGCCACTGTCGCCACTTTCACACATATTCACATTCACGGCACTGAGACAGACATGTGGGGGAGCTCGAGAGCTTTCAAATAAGGGCAAATATGTGGTTGCCACGGAAACGGCTACATTGTTCTTGCTCAGATTATTATTATTTTTAGGCCCGAGCCGAGTAAAGCCGGCGCAGGGCCTATTGAGTCTGCATTGGGCGCATGGGGACGAAATCGCCAGTGACGCGGTCGCCTTTCGCCACTGTCGTCGCTTTCACACACATTCACATTCACGGCACTGAGACAGACATGTGGGGGAGCTCGAGAGCTTTCAAATAAGGGCAAAAATATGGTTGCAATAGAAACGGCTGTATTGTTCTTGCTCAGATTCTTATTTTTCTCCTGCTCTTTGAGCTCAATTTTGACCCTCTGAACATTTACGAAAACTCACCAAATTTTGCCTAAAATTCAGAAGTGCGAGAAATTGAATTCACATATAGGTTTCGTAGAGGTCAGTAAAGAAATGTTGCGGCAGCTCCCCCTTGAAAAGTGGAAATGCATTGTGTCAATGGGAGCTCGTCCAACATAAAGTTTGTCGTAGAGCCACGAAAATCGGTACACAGATTCATCATGAGGAGACAAAAAAAAAAGATTATTATGGCCACGCCTCTAAACCAACCCTTAGTCGGCCATATTGGATTGAAATTTCCAAAATGCTGAGTCAGCGTTTTCGCTGACATTGTATTTTAACTATCTCCTACTAAGCCGTTTGGCCGAATGAGCTCAAAATCGGTGTACAGTATCTAGAGAAGTGGGACATCAAAAGCTATCTGAATTTTTTGAAGCGGTTTCACTGTTTTTGTGCGACGAGGTTACAAACTTTGCAAAGTTTTTTCGAAAATTTGCCATCACAAAAATTGCTTCAGCTCAGACATACAAACACCGATTTGGCTGAAATTTGACTCAGACGTCTATCTCCCAGGCCTACACCCATTAATAAAAATAAATTGAAATTTCGCACTATAGCGCCCCCTACAAATGTACATTTACAAAAATGACATCAGTTCGGACATACGAACACCGATTTGGTTTAAATTTGACTCAGGTATCTGTCTCCCAAGCCTACATCTATTTGTCAAAAGAAACTGAAATTTCGCACTACAGCGCCCCCTACAAAATTTTTTTTTTTTATATTAAAATTACTTCAGTTCGGACATATGAACACCGATTTGGCCCAAATTTGACTCAGACATCTATCTCCCAGGCCTACACCCATTTATCAGAAAAATTTGAAATTCGGTGCCATAGCGCCCCCTACAATTTTACCTTTACGAGAATTACTTCACGTTAGACATACAAACACCAATTTGGCTCAAATTTGAATCAGTTGTCAATCTCCCAGGCCTACACCCATTTATCAAAAGAAAATGACATTTCGCTAAATAGCGCCCCGTACAAATTTACCTTCACGAAAATTGCATTAATTCAAACATATGAACACCGATTTGGCTCAAATTTGACTCAGTGGTAAATCTCGCAGGTCTACACCCATTCAAAGGAAGAAATTCAATTTTAGCTGCATAGAGCCCCCTACAGATTTACTTATACTAAAATGTCTTTAGTTTGGACATAAAACCAAAGATCTGCCTCAAATTTGAATCACTTGTCAATCTCCCAGGCCTACACCCATTCATCAGAAGACATTGAAATTCGGTGCTAGAGCGCCACCTGCTGAACGATGGAATTACTTCTACTGGACGTGCCCGTGGCGAGGGCCTTTAGATGCCGCTTGCGGCTTTAATTTTTTTTTCTCCTGCGCTTTGAGCTCAATTTTGACCCCCTGAACATTTATGAAAACTCACCAAATTTTGCCCAAAATTCACAAATGTGCAAAATTGAATTTACATATAGGTTTCGTAGATGTCGGTAAAGAAATGTTGCTGCAGTGCCCCCTTGAAAAGTGGAAATGCATTACGTCAATTGGAGCATGTCCAACATAAAGTTTGTCATAGAGCCACAAAAATTGGTACACAGATTCATCATGAGGTGACAAACAAAAAATATTATTATGGCCACGCCCCTAAACCAACCAGAAGTCGGCCATATTGGATTGAAATTTCCAAAATGCTGAGTCAGCGTTTTCGCTGACGTCGTATTTTAACTATCTCCTCCTTGGTCATTTGGCCAAATGAGCTCAAAATTGGTGTACAATATCTAGAGAAGTGGGGCATCAAAAGTTAGCTGAATTTTTGGGATCGGTGTCACCGTTTTTGTGTGACGACATCACAAACTTTGCAAAGTTTCTTCAGGAATTTACCATTACAAAAATTGCTTCAGGTCAGACATACGAACACCGATTTGGCTCAAATTTGACTCAGTGGTATATCTTGCAGGCCTACACCCATTCAGTGGAAGAAATTGAATTTTGGCTGCATAGCTCCCCCTACAGAGTTACTTATAAAAATTTGTTCAGTTTGGACGTACGAACACTGACTTTCCTCAAATTTGAGTCAATTGTCAATCTCCCAGGCCTACACCCATTCATAAGAAGACATTAAAATTTGGTGCTAGAGCGCCACCTGCTGAACGATGGCCATACTTGTACTGGATGTGCCTGTGGTGAGGGCCTTTCAATGCTGCTTGCAGCTTTAATTTGTCCTTGAAATTGACACTGTGGGACATGCCCAACCTCTTGGGCAACATTATGTAAATTGTAGCCCTCTGTGTCAACTACAATGTTTTCTTTTTTATACTTGAGCAAATTGGGACAGAATATAGGCCTACCTCAAGATTCCTAGTAAATTCTGTGTATTAAGAGTGCAGAAGATGTCCATACAGAGCCTACATGTACCTTGTCCAGCTGTGGTATCACCTTGCATTTTTGACATGTCTAAACAAGCCCAGATTCTAATCAATGTTTACACTGCAGTTCAGTTTTCTGATTATTACTGATTATTATTTTTTATTGATTTGGTGGAGGAGGTCTCAGAAGAGTGTGGTGACTATATGATTAAGTTTATGCACCCTCATGGACCAACTAAAACCTTTTACTGGCTATCCAAAGTTGATTTTTGATGGATTCCTTAATCGGATGTACATTGTGTGATAAGTGCTCCATTCTTGAAATCATGTTCAACCAGAAACTACAGTATTTCTCATAAAATGACCTGGCCAGAATATCTGACCACTGCTTGAATTGGCCTGTTGACAGGGAGTCAAAATTAGACACCTAGTGTTCATAAGACTCAGACAGTTGTGAAATTTTTATTGACTTTTGGTTTGTGATTAACAATATTTCTTGGAATACATCAACTTTAAACACAATATGAAACATTATATTGTTCCTTAGTACTTCCATGTCTCACCTATTGTATCAAAGTGTGTGGAAACAATTACCTATGTTCCATACATCCATTATTCATACTACAAAAACAGCAGTGAGGATCATATACAAGGCTGAATTTCTAGCACATAGTAATAATCTCTTTATTCAATCAAACTTATTTAAGATTCATGACCTTGTGAAATATTACACCTTGTTAATCTTATTTAAAGCGTTGAACAAATTACTACCAAATAACACAAAGGTTTTTTGCACATATGGCAGAAAGTACTTAGGGCATAAGAAGGTTTGGAAATTTTACACTACCTAAGGTTCAAACTACCAGGAAGAGCTTTTGTCTGTCTGTATGTATGGTGAAACTGTGGAACAGTCTGGATCTTCACCACAAGCCATGCCAAAATATCCACAATTTTAAAGCACTTTACAAACGTATGGTCTGGTCACAGTACAGGGAGGGCGGGGCTTATTGTTAAGTGCTGGGCCATAACATCCTTGGCTCTTTCTTACCTTTGTTGGTATGTGTTTGTCGTTGTTTACCATGTCAGTACGTGTCGCTTCCGTTACCATTTTTGGTATGTGATTATTGTTGGAATATATTGTATTATAAGTTATGCAGACTGTCATTTAGGTGTGTAGTAGGGGTGTGCCAAAAAATCAATTCATATAAAAAAATCATGATTCTCATTTACTACGATTCAGAATCAATTTAAAATGTCCCAAAATCAATTTTAAATTAAAGCTGCAAGCAGCATTGGGTGGGACCTCGCACCGGGTGTTCCGCCTCCCCCGCGATCCACCTCCCCCGTGATATTCCTCCCGTGACCGTCGACTCCTCAGCTCCACTCACACCTCTCCATCCCCATACCAGTTCCCACCCTTTAGTGTCTGTCCTCCTTACATCTGTACAGAACACCAGCGACCCTCTGCTGAAACCACCATCACCTTTAAAATGAGACTTTAATTTTGGAAACCCTACTGTGTGTATGTGCATTTGTTTTGTATGTGAGAGAAAGAATCACTTTGAAAAATGAATTGAAATTGTATGACTAATTGAGCATAAAAGTGATGATTTATCACATTTAAGGCTTTTATTTTGGAAAAACCCTATTGTATGAACATGTGTGTCTGTGAGAAAGAGTAGTTTTGAATGAAGAAACATTGTACAAACAGTTGAGCGTTTGGTCATAAAAATGAAAAGAAGTTATGGAATAGACATTTTGTATTATTCCTAATTGGGGTTTTATTTTGAAAAAATGTACTCCGTGTACTTTTGAATGTGTGCAAAATTTCCAATATCTACAATACAATGCAGTAAAACCTGTTTTAAAATTAAAAAAAAAAAAATTCAGATTGCCTAGGACATGAACCAGGGTCCTCCTGTTCCATAAGCAACTACATGAACCACTGCACTACAGACAGACACTCTCCAGTGTGCACCAGGAAGAGTTTTATAGGGATTTTGTCATTGTGAAACGTGAAAGTAAACAGTCTTCAAAAAATCGCCATAATTCCATAACCGTAGGTGGTATCGTAAAAATTCTTTCACTTTTGGATTCTGCAGACTTGTGGGAATTTAACGAGGTATAGCTTTTTATTCAAAAGTCTGAAATGAATAAGCAGTAATTGCAGAAACGTAGAGTAACTTTCAAAGGCAGATTGCCAACTTCCTGTTGGAGTTAGCTCATGAGTGTCAGTGTATGATTTGTCGGGCTCAATCAGACCAACATTTTGGCATTTGTTTCATGTTTCTGTGACATTCCTACTGGCCGCTAGGGCAGATTTTGTGGGTTTTTTAGTACATAGGTGGCGCTACAGAGTCCATTTTGGCACCCAAGGGGTTAATTTTGATATTGAATGAGAGTGTTGACCAGCCATGACATACATGGCAAATTTGGTGAGTTTTGGAGCATGTTAAAGGGGTCAAATGGCAGTCTAAAAAGGAAAAAGTATGAAAATAAACAAATTGTTATAAATAAATAACCATACATCCTATCTGAAAATTTTTGCATGTGAACGTTGTGGTGAGTCCCGTGAACGCGTAGATATGTCACATGTGGGGAAAAACTCCAAAGTGAAAAATGAGTCCCACACATCGCAACTTTGCGGGCTTGTAAAAAAAAAACTAAGACAGTTAAGACTAAGCTACGAGATCACTTTTGTGAGGAGGGTTCATTTTATCTTTTGGTGCTATTTAGAAGTCAATACAACAAACGGTGTCATCGGAGTTAGTTTTGAAAATTTTATTTTGAAAGGCATATTGCAAACTTCCTGTTTGAGTTAGGTCACCACTGTCAGTATATCATTTTTACTGCTTCATCCATCAAACATTTTGGCACAGTTCCATGTCTCTACGACATTCCTACTGGCCACTAGGGCAGTTACCGTTTTTTTTCACATAGGTGGCGCTAGAGAGCCCATTTTGGCACCTATTGGGTTTCTTTTTTCATTTTATCAAATTGTTTGCCAGGCCTGACATGTGTGCCAAATTTGGTGAGTTTTGGAGCATGTTTAGGGGGTCAAAATCCAGTTTAAAGTGACGATAGTATAATAATAATAATAATTAAAGCTGCAAGCAGCATTGGGCGGGACCTCGCACCGGGCGATCCGCCTCCCCCGCGATCCGCCACCCGTGACTGTCGACGCCTCAGCTCCACTCACACCTGTCCGTCCCCATACCAGTTCCCATCCTTTAGTGTCCTGTACAGAACACCAGTGACCCTCTGCTGAAACCACCATCACCTTTAAAATGAGACTTTTATTTTGGAAACCCTACTGTGTGTATGTGCATTTGTTTTTAATGTGAGAGAAAGAATCAGTTTGAAAAATGAATTGAAATTGTATGAATAAGTGAGTATAAAAGTGATGATTTACCACATTTAAGGCTTTTATTTTGGAAAAACCCTATTGTGTGAGGATGTGTGTCTGTGAGAAAGAGTACTTTTGAATGAAGAAACATTGTACAAACAGTTGAGCGTTTGGTCATAAAAATGAAAAGAAGTTATGTAATAGACATTTTGTATTATTCTTAATTTTGGTTTTATTTTGAAAAAATGTACTCCGTGTACTTTTGAATGTGTGCAAAATTTCCAATATCCACAATACAATGCAGTAAAACCTGTTTTAAAATAAAATTAAAAAAAAAAAATTTTTTGGATTACCTGGGACTTGAACCAGGGTCCTTCAGCTCCATAGGCAGCTACATGAACCACTGCACTACAGAGAAACATGTTAAAAATGCACCTGCAAGACTTTTATAGGGATTTTGCCATTTGGAAAAGTGAAACTAAACATAGTCTTCAAAAAATCGCTATAATTCCATAACCGTAGGTCGTATCTGAAAAATTCTTTCACTTTTGGATTCTGCAGACTCGTGGGAATTCAATGAGGTCTAACTTTTATGTCAAAACTCTGAAATGAATAAGCAGTAATTGCAGAAACGTAGAGTAACTTTCAAAGGCAGATTGCCAACTTCCTGTTGGAGTTAGCTCATGAGTGTCAGTGTATGATTTGTGGGGCTCAATCAGACCAACATTTTGGCATTTGTTTCATGTTTCTGTGACATTCCTACTGGCCGCTAGGGCGGATTTTGTGTGTTTTTTAGTACATAGGTGGCGCTACAGAGTCCATTTTGGCACCCAAGGGGTTAATTTTGATATTGAATCAAAGTGTTCACCAGCCATGACATACATGGCAAATTTGGTGAGTTTTGGCGCATGTTAAGGGGGTCAAATGGCAGTCTAAAGAGGAAAAAGTATGAAAAGAAACAAATTCTCATAAATCAATAACCGTACATCCTATCTCAAAATTTTTTGCATGTGAACGTTGTGGTGAGTTCCCTGAACGTGTAGATATGTCACATGTGGGGAAAAACTGCAAAGTGAAAAATGACTTCCAAACATCACAAATTTGCGGGCTTGTAAAAATAAAACTAGGACAGTTAAGACTAAGCTACGAGATCACTTTTGTGAGGAGGGTTCAGTCTATCTTTTGGTGCTATTTAGAAGTCAATACGACAAACGGTGTCATCGGAGTAAGTTTTAGAAATTTTATTTTGAAAGGCATATTGCGAACTTCCTGTTGGAATTAGGTCATAAGTGTCAGTGGATGATTTTTAGTGCTTTTTCCAACCAACGTTTTGGCACTGGTTCTATTTCTCTACGACATTCCTACTGGCCACTAGGGCATTTGCCATATTTTTCACATAGGTGGCGCTAGAGAGCCCATTTTGGCACCTATGGGGTTAATTTTTTCATTTTATCAAATTTTTCACCAGGCCTGACATGTGTGCCAAATTTGGTGAGTTTTTGAGCATGTTCAGGGGGTCAAAATCCAGTTTAAAGTGACGATAGTATAATAATAATAATAATAATAATAATAAAAAACGAACGAATAACAATAGGGCCTTGCTTGCAGGCAAGGCCTCTCACTGTGTGAGAGGGCCTTACCTTTCGGCTCGGTCTCTAATAATAATATAAAAACGAACGAAAAACAATAGGGCCTTGCTTGCAGGCAAGGCCTCTCACTGCGTGAGAGGGCCTTACCTTTCGGCTCGGTCCCTAATAATAATAATAATAATAATAATAATAATAATAATATAAAAACGAACGAAAAACAATAGGGCCTTGCTTGCAGGCAAGGCCTCTCACTGTGTGAGAGGGCCTTACCTTTCGGCTCGGTCCCTAATAATAATAATAATAATATAAAAACGAACGAAAAACAATAGGGCCTTGCTTGCAGGCAAGGCCTCTCACTGCGTGAGAGGGCCTTACCTTTCGGCTCGGTCCCTAATAATATCTAAACGAACGAATAACAATAGGGCCTTGCTTGCAGGCAAGGCCTCTCACTGTGTGAGAGGGCCTTACCTTTCGGCTCGGTCCCTAATTAAAGCTGCAAGCAGCATTGGTCGGGACCTCGCGCTCTGGCCGTGTTCGCCCTCCCATGCCACCACCCATTACCCGTCACGCCACCCTTCAACCATTCTTATTTTTTCTTGCAGATTTATGTTTTTTTTCCCCATTTACAATAAGGCTTTTATTTTGAAAAACCCTAGTGTGTGTGTGTGTGTGTGTAAGAGAGAGAGAGAGAGAGAGAGAGAGAGAGAGAGAGAGAGAGAGAGAGAGAGAATCAGTTGTACTCATTTTTTTAATTATGTGAGTTGGATCAGTAATACTAGTAGTAGTAATAGCAGTAGTAATAGAGGTATAATAGCAGTAGTTGTAGTAGTAGTAGTAGTATTAGTAGTAATAGCAGTAGTAGTTTTCATAATAGCAGTAGTAGTATTAGTATAAATGGCAGTAGTAGTAATAATGTCACAGACATGGTTTCTGTGGACTCTACAGTGTGTGTGTGTGTTTGTGTGTTGGTGTATTTGTGGGAATGAGAGAGAGAGGATCAGTTATCAGTTTTTTATAATATCCATTTTGGATCAGTAATAGCAGGAGCAGTAGTCTCTCTCACTCACTCACTCACTCACTCACTCACTCACTCACTCAGTTGCTATGGACTCTCCATGGTTGCTATGGGAGCATAAACATGGCAGGTGCACCTGATCAACACTAATGACTTAGAGGAGACACTGGAGTTTCAGAGAAATGAACTAAAAACCACTTGTCAGACAAACTGACGTCAGTCCAGAACAGTAGCTCCTATCTGAAAAATTCTGTCATGTCAGACTTATCGAAAAATTTGATAAAATGTAAAAATTAACCCCCTAGGTGCCAAAATGAGGCCAGTAGGAATGTCGTAGAAACATGAAACAAACGCCAAAATTTTTGTCTCATCGAGCCCGATAAATCTCATGCTGAGACTCATGGCCTAACTCCAACAGGAAGTTCGCAATATGTCTTTCAAAATAAAATGCTCGCATACTAACTTCCAGCAGGAATGTCGTAGACACACGAAACCAACACCAAAACTTTCATTTAATCTAGCCCAACAAATCACGCACTGACACCTATGAGCTAGCTCCAACAGGAAGTTCGCAATATGCAACTTAAAATTAAATTTCTAAAATTAACTCCGATCACACCGTTTGTCATATCGTCTTCTATATAGTGCTAGAAGATAGAGTGAACCCTTCTCAAAAAAGTCGTTTCGCGCTTTTTTGATTACTGTCTTAGTTTTGTTTTTATGAGCCCTGAAAGTTGCGACGTCTGAAACTGAAAATTCAAATTGAACATTTCCCACACATATTATATATTGAAGCGATCACAAAACACAGCAGAAATCTCCTGTGAAAAAATTTTTGAGATACGATGTACGGTTTTTGAATTACAGCAATTTATCCAAGAAATGGTAGCTGAGGGAACTGCAGCCTGAACTCTGTTGAGTCACATGTGTCATCTATAGGAGCCATGTGAGGTGAACGTACGCATGCACACACATGCTGACAGCTGATTGGCTGAAATCTTGCTGCTCAAACAGACTGGAATGCCTGTTTTGGTTTGAAAGTCTAGAAACAACTCATCATAAGTCTCATATTTCTGGGGTTAAAGGAACAAATTCTACATCCAAATGTAGGAAAATGTCTTTTCTTTCCCAGACTGTTGACATTTGAATGTTAAAGTGTTTAGTTTTTGATCTGTGGGCCTCCAAACACAACAACTGCTGCTTTTTCCCTCCTTCCCTCCTGTGTTAGATTAAACGAAAGTTTTGGCGTCGGTTTCGTGTGTCTACGACATTCATGCTGGAAGTTTGCAATTTGCGCATTTTATATTGAAAGGCATATTGCGAACTTCCTGTTTGAGTTAGGTCATGAGTGTCAGTGCGTGATTTTTCGGGCTTGATGAGACGAAAATTTTGGCGTTTGTTTCATGTTCCTACGACATTCCTACTGGCCGCTAGGGCCATTTTTGTGTTTCTAGGGGGCGCTAGAGAGCTCATTTTGGCACCTGGGGGGTTAATTTTTGCATTTTATAAAATTTTTCGCAAGACCTGACATGTGTGCCAAATTTGGTGAGTTTTCGAGTATGTTTAGGGGGTCAAATTCCAGATTAAAGTGACGGAGGGAGAATAATAATAAAAAACGAACGAAAAACAATAGGGCCTTTGCCCGTCAGGGCAAAGGCCCTCTCCCTCACTGTGTGAGAGAGAGGGCCTCTCCCTGTCAGGGCTCGGTCCCTAATAATAATAATAATAAAAAACGAACGAATAACAATAGGGCCTTGCTTGCAGGCAAGGCCTCTCACTGTGTGAGAGGGCCTTAGCTTTCGGCTCGGTCCCTAATAAAAAACGAACGAATAACAATAGGGCCTTGCTTGCAGGCAAGGCCTCTCACTGTGTGAGAGGGCCTTACCTTTCGGCTCGGTCCCTAATAAAAACGAACGAAAAACAATAGGGCCTTGCTTGCAGGCAAGGCCTCTCACTGTGTGAGAGGGCCTTACCTTTCGGCTCGGTCCCTAAAAAGAACGAATAACAATAGGGCCTTGCTTGCAGGCAAGGCCTCTCACTGTGTGAGAGGGCCTTACCTTTCGGCTAGGTCCCTAATAATATCAAAACGAACGAATAACAATAGGGCCTTTCTTGCAGGCAAGGCCTCTCACTGTGTGAGAGGGCCTTACCTTTCGGCTCGGTCCCTAAAACTAAAACAAATCTGCTGGCTGTCTGCCCCCATTTTGTATGCGGGACTTCCTGACATCATCATGCAGCCAGTTCTGGAACATATGCATGCGCAGTAAGCACCAAAACAAAGGAAACTAATGGAGGTAGGGTTAGTGATTAGTGATTAGTGGCTAGCACACTGACACACCATCAAATGGTGTTAAATAACACGTGAAAGGATGAAAATGCTTACGTATAGCATGCCAAATGCAATAAACTGGCATCGCATACAACGCAATTTCATGAGATCAGTCTTTCAGCAGGGATCACCCAGAGCTTAAGGACACGGTGCCGAGTGAGCCACCAGCAGCAAACCAACACACATTGCTGTACCTCACCAAACTCCCTGCCAAGCCTGGATAAATGTTTAAAACTTAATAAATGTGGAAAAAACATTTTAATGTCTGCATATGTCATTCTGTCTTGCAAAGCAGACTGGAGTATATCATGAGGATCCTTTGCACACCTATAGATTGAAGCAGAAATCATTATGAATCAAATTGTTTTAAATTGAAAATCGTTTTGAATCGAAAATTGATTTAGAATTGAATCGTAGCCCCAAAAATCAGAATTGAATCGAATCATGAGATAGTAAAAGATTCCCACCCCTAATGTGTAATATACATCAGATTTCCTAATCTGTTTACTATTTGTTATTTACATTATTAGGACTCTAAATAGATGTAACGTTATCATTAAGGAAGCAAAAGTTATGTGTTATGTTGTATAAATGAGAGGTGGGAGAGGGATTTAATAAGTTTTCTTCCCACTCCTTTTCGAGCAATACTTTTTGCTATTATTGTACATGGCAATTGCTGTATTGTCTTGATCACCTCTATTTATTAATGTATTTGCTCTTTTGAGTTCCTTGTACACATAAATGTTTTGTTTTTTCTTCTGCTCCAACTTTTTCAAGTATACAGAATGGACACTGAATGGATCTCCAAAGGAATGGGCATGTCAGCTTCTACATGGTATTGCATGAAAATAAAAAAAAAAAAGAAAACCCCTCCAATTTTTTTATATGTTGCAGTTGACACATAGGGCTACGTTTTTCATAATGTTGTCAAAGAGGTCGAGCATGTCCCACAGTGTCAATTTCAAGGACAAAATATATGTCAAAAGGTCATCCAACTCAAAAGTACCCAAATGCACAAAAGAATGCTAGATTGAGATTCCTTGTGGTCTCCCATTTACAGAAATACTTTGCTTTTTAAAATCGGACCAGTGGTTGCTGAGTTACAGCAATTTGAAATTTGGCTGCCACTGCCTTTTTTGAGAAGTGAAAAAATGAAGTTGTGATATCTCGAAAACCGTTGTTCCAGTAAAGTTAAAATTAAAAATTTTGGCTTTTCTGTATGTGTTACCTATATACCAAATTTCATAAAAACTGGTGGGGGTGAGGTTTAAAAATGCCCTTTTTTTGGTGATTTGAAATGGACTGACCCTGTTGTTAATGAGCCACAATGAAATAGCTGTACACAGTGTGACTTTTTTTTCTTTTTTTTCTTTTTTTTTTTTTTTTTTGGAGTGTTCTGTTTAAATTTGTAGTTTCTTTTTGTCTTTTCTTCACTGTTATTTTTTATTCATACATGTTATATTTTATTCATGCATATGTTATATACATACATATGTTATATACCCTATTTTCTGGACTTTAGAGCGCACCTGAATATAAGCCACACCTGAATATAAGCCGCCCCCACCAAATTTTAAAAGAAAAAAATATTTGTACATATATGGGCCACCCCTGACTATAAGCCACAGGTGTCCATGTTGTAACATGAAATATTTACACAGAAAGATGGTAAACACACTGAAAAAAAATTGGAGTATTATTTACTTAAGAAAACTTACGAAAGTTTTTGCACTTACATATTACAAGTAAATTCTACTGGGGCAATCGTCAAGTAAACTTTACTTGTGGGTATGAGTTTATTTTACTCGCAAACCTCAGGTAGTTTACTGTTGATTATTAATATGGTCATTGAATTTTACTCTCTCCTTCTTTGTTTTACTTAGACTCTGACTGCTTCAAACTGAAAAATCTCACCTAAAATCAATGGCTTTTTAAGGTAATTTCAAAATACTTTTGTAAACTTTACTTATGGACTATAAATAAGTAACATTTACACAACATTTTACATAGTTTTTCTGCAGTTTTAATTGCCTAAATTTGTTCATAATATTTTGTTTATTGAAACAATGACTTTTTTTAAAAAAAAATGAGGCAACTGTTTTAATTTAACACTTTTATTTTTCTTGAGTGAAAAAATATTTATTTCAATAAAATATTGTCCAACAGAGTTTGCACTGCAAAACAACAAGGTATATTTCACCCTGAAAAAAACAACACATTTGACATGCTTCAGGAATCTTCAGTGCATCTTAAAAGACATGCTTATTAGAACATTGTGACACTGTTTGCTATAGTTGCTGCTTGAGAGGGCACTGTGTCAGCTGCAGAAAGTTGTTACTTTGGGGAGGTTAAAAAACAAAGACAAAATAATACATTAAAACTACAGAACACAGTAAGAAATACTACATTAAAACTACAGAATTGTGTACTGTAACCAAAATAAACTGTACCGCTGTCAAAATATTTTAAAATATCACTGATGTACTTATGAAATATAAAGCACTACATATTTATTTTTACCTGAGTAGCCAGATCGCTTTGCTTGTGACACTGCTTGCTGTAGTTGCTGCTTGAGAGGGCACTGTGTCAGCTGCAGAAAGTTGTTGCTTTGGGGAGGATAAAAAACAAAGACAAAATAATACATTAAAACTACAGAATCATGTAACAAAAATAAACTGCACCACTGTCAAACCACCAAATTTTGAACATTTGCAATCTAAATGAATTAATCTGGTGCACTTTGACAGTATCAATCACTTATCACATCAAGAAGTTGGAATGCCAATTTGACAATTTCAAGGTTTTTAAAAATCAATGAGTATTTTTTTTTTTAATGATTTACTCCATAACTGAAACACCGAGAGGACTGAGAAGAGGCTTTGTCTCATTTGAGCTTGCATTTCCGACAGCACCCTTACTTTGAAGGCGGGGTAAATGCCATCGCGGCAGCTACGTAGCCTCGTGACGTCATGGCGGCGCGATATGGTACAGCCAGCCAGTGCACAACGTAAACAAGCAAGTCCTACACCTCCTGTTTAATTTTCTGACAGGGACCGTGAAACCACACATAAAAACACACACAGCCTCCAACACGACGGCGGTTAATTTGATGACAAAGGAATACAGAGCCGAGGTGGATTTCTTTCAGAGTTTGGCTCCGGACAACTCAGCTGAGTCAGGAGAGAGGAGAGAGAGAGTGCTCACAGAGCTAACTAACACTAGCGCCGACGGTGCTAACTAATGCTAGCGACGCGGCTACATTTAGCTGCAGTTAGCTCTCAGTTTAGTAATGAAGCTGCTGCAGTCAGTCCACCAGGAATCACCTCGGCATTGTAATGATCTCTGTCATCGTTGTTGAAGGCTGTGTGTTGCTCCGGTCCGGAGGTATTCATTGTAAACGTGCTGGTTGTTAGCATGTCTGACTGTTAATGGTTATTTTAGCAAGATTTTTGCACAAGCATACTCCAAAATACTACTAAAATTAAAATTTACGTGATGTGCGATAATGGCAAATATTACAGTTTATATTATCATATTATTACATTAACTCCGTTAAGTTACATATGCAGAAAAATCCCAAATGTCTTACCTTAAACCTGACAGTTTGTCTTCTTGTGTTTTGGCGGACAAATATGCGCATGCATCCTGTATGAGCGTCACAAGGCGCATGCGTGGGCTCATAAACACACAGCACAATTAAAACCTACTTGGTATTTCTAAGTTCATTGCAGTGACTATGAAACTTTTGAATATTACGAGAAAATAAATAATAAAACTTACTCTTCCCACGCAGTTTACTTATTACATGGATGGCATATGTAGGATTTACTCAAATAATTCCAGTTCTCACAGATACTTTCAAATAGAAAGTTAAAATTGTGACAGTTAACCTAGTAAATATTACTACACCACAAAGTCATTTTTTTCAGTGCAGAAAGATTATTTAAATATTAATTTACATACCTTAACCGTTTTTTTCCAAACAGTGCCTGTAACACTGCAGTAAAATGGCAGTAACATGGCTGGTTAAAAAACCCAGAAAAGTCATTGATCACTATCTTCATCTTCCTTCTGCGCACTGAAACCACTGAAGTCCTCTTCTTCAGTGTCGGAGTTGAACAGCCTCAGAAAGGCTCCGTCACACACCTTCTCAGTCTCTCCTCTATTGTCACTCTCAATGCCACTTGCGTGCAGCAGCTCTATTTCCTTCTTGGACAACCAGAATGATTGCTTTTAACTTAAAAGCTGCATCATATGCATTTCTTTGTGTGTTTTCCATGATGAGGGTTTGTGCATGACATGCAAAATGATTGTTTAAAAGTTAAGCTTAAAACTTCTCCTCTTCGCATCACCTCTTCCACCTGTCTGTCTTGCTTTTGCGCTTCTTGCTAGAGCTCCCCCTGGAGGCCATTAGCCTGTAAAAATCTATACTTGAGCCGCATCATTGTATAAGCCGCAGGGTTCAAAGCGTGAGGAAAAAAGTGGTGGCTTTTAATTCGGAAAATACGGTACACATATACATATGCTATATCAATCTTACACTCTATGTTGAATCCTAAATTATGTTTATGCATATGGCAGACGCTTTTTTCCAAAGCGACTTACAGGGGAAAACCAATTAAATCACTCAATCAATCAAATTTTATTTATATAGCGCCAGATCACAAAAAAGTTATCTCATGACACTTTATATACAGAGTTGGTCAAAACCAGACTCTAAGCCAATTTACAGAAACCCAACAGAATCCTCCAGGAGCAAACACTTGTGACTGGTGACAGTGGCGAGGAAAAACTTCCCTTTAACAGGCAGAAACCTCGAGCAGACCCAGACTCCTGGAGGATGGCTGTCTGCCTTGACCAGTTGGGGTTAAAGAGAGAGGGTAACGAAAGAGAAAAAGAGAGAGCGATAGAGATAGAGACTGGGGGAGAAGGGGGGAGTAGGGGGAGACACATGGAGGCAGTTGAGGATAAGTGAGTGGTGATGATGAGGGCAGGGAAGAGGCAGGACACCGCAGCAGGTCCAGAGATAATCCTGGAAGAATCTGTGATAATCCTGGGAAAAACCTCATTAGAATATTTAAAATGGAATGTTTGAAAGTGCTAGAATAGGAGGTGCTCTCGGAAGAGCTGGGTAGACCTAGGACACGTTGGAGAGACTATGTCTCTCGGCTGGCCTGGGAACGCCTCTGGATCCCCCCGGAAGAGCTGGAGGAGGTGTCTGGGGAGAGGGAAGTCTGGGCATCCCTGCTTAGACTGTTACCCCCGCGACCCGGCCCCAGATAAGCGGAAGAGAATGGATGGATGTCATTGAATGGACAGACAGACGGACAGGTGACAAAACAATTACAATAGCCCGAGAGGTAAAAGCGACAGCCTGTTGGAGAAGTGGTGTCACTTCTTCCCTTTTGTCCAGATGGTTTGAGGAAACCTTTTAGATTAAGTGTTGCCACTGTAGACACAAGCTGTAGCTGACCTGAAATACAAAGAGGCAAAGTAAACTAAAGGCACATAATAAAGGCTTGAATAGCCTTGTCTGACCTTCCTTCAGTAATCCTCCAAGGACAGCAGAGGACAATCAGGTTAGTTTTTCATTATTGCAGCCCTTTTTTTTTTTTTCCGTGATCCCTCAGCTGATCCTGTCACATGGGCTTGACAAGGCTGTCTGCACCTGCGGAGGGGGGGGGGTTCCCTGGGTACATTACCCAGACATCTATCCAACACTGAGTAGGGTCTGATTTCCTTTCTATGAGTCATCTTTGCCAAGTTGCATGTCTTTGAGTGAATGTGTGTTAGTTTATACTTAACAAGCTGTCAGCTGATGAATTTGTAGCCAGTGAAACTGTTGTAATTATGTGGGAGAGCTGGTGCAACCTGTCTTTGTTTTTAATTTTCAGCTGCTCCGTGAGCCAGTAGTAAGGCCATGTGCACATGTGTTTGTGTCATTTGATTTCTGCATATGGTGACGACTGTAGACTGTGAACCCTCTTGTTCTGCCTTGAATCTGTTGAATTTTGACTATAAAAACTGTGAGATGCTGTGTGAGGGTTGGTCCCACTGTCCCTGGGTGCCACACTTCACAGGCCCTTTAGATTTGGCACTAACCACTCTCACATGGCAAAGTCAGAAAAAAAAAGATATTGCAGACCTTTTATCATTGTGAGCATCCATCTCATGAGGATCTTTTTTTCATGAAACCTTTGGTCTCTCTACCCATGAGGAATGAGAGTCACAGTAGGATTTCCCTCCATCCTAAAGATAAGAATGTCACAGCTCTTTTAAGTCATATTTAAGTGGGGGGGGGGGGCTTATTTCATGAAAATTTTCAGATTCAACTTTAGCCCAGATTTTCTAATGCTCCCATGTCTTGGGAATACAAAGATATGAAAAAAATTTCAAATTAAGCCCAAGCCCCCCACCCCTAAAATTACTTTTTCAACCCTGAAAACATGGGATTTTTGGCAACTTTCAAACCTTCTTCACTTTTGATAAAGCACAACGTAGCAATATGCTCATGCTGGGCCATTAAATGTTTTTTTGTCAGACATGTCATGTCTTAAGAGTGCTTTGCACTACAAAAGGTGTAGTGTCAAAGCCAAATTATAGGTCAAAGGTCACCCAAATCATCAAAAATGCATATTTCATGGAATTAAGCTGTTAATGTGGGTTCTTCAAAATGTTCGGCTCAGGTTCTCTCCTCTAAACTCCTCTATTGACCACAAACAACTTCCGTTCAATAGGACTCAAACAGAACCATTTACTCAATGTATTATCCATATAGACATGTCAAAAATAACAAACGGTAGTTTCACATGACTTTGCAAATTACATGTATATGTCCCATTGCGAGCGACACAGTGGTGCAGTGGATAGCACTCGTGCCTCACAGCAAGAAGGTCCTGGGTTCCATTCATACACCAGTTGACTGGGGTGGGATCTTTCGCCCGTAAGTAGCTGGGATAGGCTCCAAGCAACCCCTGTGACCCTAGTGAGGATGAAGCAGGTTCAGAAAATGAATGAATGAATGTCCTGTTGCAATACTTGTAGCTCCATGACAATGGATTGTAATCTAGTGTTAGTGATAGGTGACACGGTGGTGCAGTGGTAGGCACTCATGCCTCACAGCAAGAAGGTCCTGGGTTTGATTCCAACACCAGTCGATGGGGATGGGACCTTTCTGTGTAGAGTTTGCATGTTCTCCCCATGTCTGCATGGGTTCTCTCCAGGTACTCTGGCTCCACCCACCATCCAAAGACATGCACTGATAGGTTAATTAATTAACCTTAATTGGTTAATCTAAGTTGCCCATAGGTATGAATGTGAGAGTGATTGTTTGTCTCTATATGTCAGCACTGCGATGAACTGGCGAAATGTCCGGGGTGAACCCTGCCTTTGCCCATAAGTAGCTGGGATAGGCTCCAAGCGACCACCGTGACCCTAGTGAGGATAAAGCGGGTTCAGAAAATGAATGAAATGTGTGCTAGTGTTTCCCGCCACACTAATGGCAGCAAATTCAAATGGAATGTACAGTACAGGCCAAAAGTTTGGACACACCTTCTCATTCTTTGCATTTTCTTTATTTTCATGACTATTTACATTGTAGATTCTCACTGAAGGCATCAAAACTATGAATGAACACATGTGGAATTATGTACTTAACAAAAAAGTGTGAAATAACTGAAAACATCTCTTATATTCTAGTTTCTTCAAAGTAGCCACCCTTAGCTCTGATGACTGTTTTGCACACTCTTGGCATTCTCTTGATGAGCTTCAAGAGGTAGTCACCTGAAATGGTTTCCTAACAGTCTTGAAGAAGTTCCCAGAGATGCTTAGCACTTGTTGGCCCTTTTGCCTTCACTCTGCGGTCCAGCTCACCCCAAACCATCTCGATTGGGTTCAGGTCCGGTGACTGTGGAGGCCAGGTCATCTGGCGCAGCACTCCATCACTCTCCTTCTTGGTCAAATATCCCTCACACAGCCTGGAGGTGTGTTTGGGGTCATTGTCCTGTTGAAACATAAATGATGGTCCAACTAAACGCAAACCGGATTGAATGGCATGTCACTTCAGGATGCTGTGGTAGCCATGCTGATTCAGGTTGCCTTCAGTCTTGAATAAATCCCCAACAGCGTCACCAGCAAAGCACCCCCACACCATCACACCTCCCCCTCCATGCTTCACGGTGGGAACCAGGCATGTAGCATCCATCCGTTCACCTTTTCTGCGTCGCACAAAGACACGGCGGTTGGATCCAAAGATCTCAAATTTGGACTCATCAGACCAAAGCACAGATTTCCACTGGTCTAATGTCCATTCCTTGGGTTTCTTGGCCCAAATAAATCTCTTCTGTTCGTTGCCTCTCCTTAGCAGTGGTTTCCTAGCAGCTATTTGACCATGAAGGCCTGATTCACGCAGTCTCCTCTTAACAGTTGTTGTAGAGATGTGTCTGCTGCTAGAGCTCTGTGTGGTATTCATCTGGTCTCTAATCTGAGCTGCTGTTAATTTGCGATTTCTGAGGCTGGTGACTCAGATGAACTTATCTTCAGCATCAGAGGTGACTCTTGGTCTTCCTTTCCTGGGGCAGTCCTCATGTGAGCCAGTTTCGTTGTAGCGCTTGATGGTTTTTGCGACTGCACTTGGGGACACATTCAAAGTTTTTGAAATTTTCTAGACTGACTGACCTTCATTTCTTAAAGTAATGATGGCCACTCGTTTGTCTTTACTTAGCTGATTGGTTCTCGCCATAATATGTATTCTAACAGTTGTCCAATAGGGCTGTCAGCTGTGCATCAACCTGACTTCTGCACAACACAACTGATGGTCCCAACCCCATCAATAAGGCAAGAAATTCCACTAAGTAACCCTGACAAGGCACACCTATGAATTGAAAACCATTTCAGGTGACTACCTCTTGATGCTCATCAAGAGAATGCCAAGGGTGTGCAAGGCAGCCATCAGAGCTAAGGGTGGCTACTTTGAAGAAACTAGAATATAAGAGATGTTTTCAGTTATTTCACACTTTTTTGTTAAGTACATAATTCCACATGTGTTCATTCATAGTTTTGATGCCTTCAGTGAGAATCTACAATGTAAATAGTCATGAAAATAAAGAAAATGCGAAGAATGAGAAGGTGTGTCCAAACTTTTGGCCTGTACTGTACATGTTGTAATATTGTGTTATTTTGTCTCTAATGTGGCTTTGAAAGGGCCAACGGCCTTGGGGGATCCCACCAGGAAACCAAAGGGAAGAGAACTTAGGACATATTTGATAAAATGTTGGAATGGTATGCATTTTGTTACCCTGTATTACTGCATTTCGTTACCCTGTGTTACTGCATTTCGTTACCCTGTATTTATACTGAGTAATGACAATAAAGTTGAATCTAATCTAATCTAATTTTTGAAAAAACTAGGCATTTTGGTGACCTTTAACCTACAGCATGACCTTGACATTAGACTTTTCATAGTACAAAGTACTCTTACGATACAATATGGCACTTACAAGATCATTAAATGGCCCATCATGAACATATTTATAGATTCCACTGGATGAAAGAGTGGAGAAGCTGTGAAAGTTGCGATTTTCAGAGTTAAAAAAAGTAATTTTTGAGGTTGGGGGGGAGTTTGGATGAAAATTTTTAAAAAAAAATTACACAGGAGTGCTTACAACATCTTGTTGCATAAGAAAATCAGGGCTAATGTGGTATTTAATATGAAGCCCCCCCCCCAATTTAAGATTTAAAGGAAAGCTATGGCAGACACTTGATTAATGCAGAGCTTGGGGTGAAATGACCACAAAAGATCATTTATCATGATGAAAATGTTCATGTTGGCCTATGGCAGGGGTGTCAGTCATATAGCCAAAGGGTCAAATTTGGTCTTTCAGTGCAAAAAAATACACTGAAGATATTAACGATCAAGGGTGTCAAGCTTATTTTAGTTCAGGGGCCACATACAGTCTAATGTGATCTCAAGTAAAATTAAAACCACAAGTGGTGTTGTGGCCCTCACCCTCCCATACAGTCACCTCCTTTGCAACCGCTGTGGCCACCCAACAGTGAGAGGACACCATATTGTGCAATCAGTCCAACACTATGGGCCTGATTCACTAAGATCACAAATAACGGGCACAAATGTGCTTGCTCACGCTAAAAAATGCGTGTGGTATTGATTTGCGTGTCATGGGTGATCAACTAAGATTGCCTGCAGAAATGACAACAGGTACAAAGTCTTGGAGACCGCCCTAATTAAATGAGGATTTTGTGTGCGCTACTGGTTGTCGTCATGGAGACAGTGTGCTGTAAAAATTGCTCTGGGATATCCCAGCACTCATAAATATGAAGTTGTTCTTTTTACACATCGAGGGGTGAATAGGTATTTCTGTGTTGTTTATCAGTGGTGAAGTGTGTTATTAGTGAAATAAATACCTTCTCTTTTTATGTTGCTCTGTAGGGTGAATGAAAACTTTTAATTCTGTGGGCATGATTAAAAAAAAACAAAAACACCCACTTATATAGCCGGTTCAGGAGTCCAGTCACAACACCATGGACAGTGCTGTTTGTGTGTCTATGTGTGTGTGTGTGTTGTGCAGCGCTATAACCTGTCCTGTTCGGTCTCCCTTGCACAAGAGAGAGAGAGAGAGAGAGAGAGAGAGAGAGAGACACATCTCTCAGGAGTCGGGTCCTGGCCTAATGGTGATGTGCCACTGGTGGACTGGGGGGCCAAATGTTTCAAATTATTATTTTTTTCTCACGTTATTCCAAAAATGTTGTTGTGAAAAGAACAGATTGGTTCTGTGTGTTGCCGTTGGTTGTGCCTATGCCACCTCTTCGCTATAACACCTGCAGCCAGTTTTGCGCGAAACTGTGCCAGTTAAAACCTGCCTTTCAGACGCACTAAATATAGATGCAAAATCAGCCACCGCAATCAGTTTCAGGTTTGGTAAATCACATTGCACACGCTAAATAAATATTTGCATTTACTCCTCCCAATAATTTTGTGCGTTCTGGCAGAAACGCCCATATTGGATATTCATCAGGGCAAGCTCGCTAAATGTGTTGCGCGAGCTATTTTGCCCACTTGAGAGGTGCAAACCTCGGTGCGTCCTGTTAGTAGATCAGCTTCAACGTGTTTTTGCGTGCACTAGAGATCGACCACTATGGGTTTTTCAGGGCCGATACCAATTATTAGTAGTTAGAGGAGGCCGATAACCAATATTTGGAGCCGATATTCATTTGCAGTAAAAGTGTAAAAATTGGCGTGAAAAATTTTGAATAATGCAAACACTGAACTTCGTTTAAATGCCTAAAGCATGTTTATTTAATCAAGCAAAAAGAAAATAATAGCTCCAGAAGTGCATGGATTTCCTAGACTCAGAAGCATCTCTTATAAAGTTGAATAAAAGCTTAAATAAATAGCTCCCTGAAATTTTTCCACAGTAAATAAAGTAAAATTTAAATATAACTAGAAGCACTTGGAGAGCGCAGACCTCCGCCAAGGCTGATCAGTGGGCCCCCCCGTGGGCCCCCCCGCCCCCGAATACCACCAAAATTTAATCATTTCTTCCTTATCCCATTTCCAACAAACCCTGAAAATTTCATCCAAATCTGTCCATAACTTTTTGAGTTATGTTGCACACTAACGATCAGTGCCCCCCCCCCCCCCGTGGGCCCCCCCACCCCCGATCACCACCAAAATTTAATCATTTCTTCCTTATCCCATTTCCAACAAACCCTGAAAATTTCATCCAAATCTGTCCATAACTTTTTGAGTTATGTTGCACAATAACGGACAGACAAACGAACAGACAGACAAACAAACAAACCCTGGCAAAAACATAACCTCCTTGGTGGACGTAACTATAATGACATATCTTTGTTTTAAGTTCAAACACAACAAAAATACAGGGAGACTCTTGTAAACTCTTGGGCCACATGCTGACATCTGCTCAACTCATCATGCTTCATTTATTACAGCATTTGGGACGCCTTAAGTTGATTTCATTATTTAATTTTATATTTTACCATGCGATAGCAGGGACCCTGTCATTCAAAACTATGTTGCTACATTATTAATGATTAATGTGACAAAAGCTATATAAAAAGTATAATAGTTGCTATGAGTGCAATTAAACTCCTGACAGAACACAAACAGCCTTTAGGGCTTTAATGACCACACACAGGATTTAAAATGTTCCACCATGTTCAGATAAATCACTTCTGAATTTTACTCTCTGTCATCTTCACTTTAATTTTCAGATCACAGGACTAGAAAGCTCACAGCAACATTAGTAGTTGTGAGTTGTAGAGTTCTTCATGTGACTTTAACGCAGACACACACTATTACATTACATACCAACACAGCCTCATCCCAAATAGTCAGAAATCGACGCATGCGGTCAGAGCCCCATAGCGGCACTATCTGACGCGGGGGGGGTACCCCTTCCACATCGGATTTTGATGCAGAAGGAGTACACACCGCAGAGACGTGAAGTTTTGTCGTGTGAGAAGCTCCGGAGAGAAAACACGCGTTAAAGGTAAAGGCAGAAAACTCTTTTGAAACTGTACTAAACATCCCTGTGCTCTACATCTCACAACTACTACTAATGTTTCAGAAGAACGTCAGAGCAGAGTAAACATTAGCGGCAGCTCTGCTAACTCAGATTACCTCCTGACGTGTGTGAATTAGACTGCTGATAATATGGAGATGGAAACAGTCTGTGATAGAAAAGCATGTGTGTGTGAGTAAGAGAGAGCGCGTAGAAAACTCACTTCACTTGTTTTAGGGAAGCATGCTAAGGTGGAGTCTGAGCTTTTACCAGAACATTAGTTCATCAATCTGGCTCTAAACGCTCTGCACACTATGTATTAGTAATGGAGAAAATGTATGTAGAACACAGTCTCATCCCAAGTCAGTCCCAGTCTGTGTGTGTGAGGACAGCTTCCATGTCAACCAATCAGAGGGCGCAGAGTGGATAGTGAGAGAGCGAGAGAGAGAGAGAGGCGCGGCTGCATTTGAGCCAAAATAACCCAGTTTTAAATTGATTTCTTAATATCAACCCGTCGGATTAAAAAAAGGCCGATACCGATATACGTCAAATTTCCAAATATCGGCGCTGATAATCGGCCCGGCCGATAATCGGTCGACCTCTAGCGTGCACAGTCAAGTTTGCGCACGTTTTTATATGCGCAAACCTTTAGTAAATCAGACCCTATGTGTGAGATAGGCTACACACACTTTTATACTTCTGAAAATGGCCACTTTGTTGTGAGTTTGTCACAACCACACCCAACTTTTTTATCAAAAATGTAACTGATAACTTTGGACCACAAATGTGTGTAGGTGATTTCCTGCAAGTTTGGTGCAAATTGGATGAAAACCCTAGGAGATGTTGAAAGTATGAGGGGTGTGATGTATGAGGGGTCCACACTTCCACCCAATATGGCCGACTTCCTGTTGGGTTTAGGGAGGGCCCATAATGAAGGTTGCATTGGGTCCAACTCAATCCGACAGTGTGAGATACACACATTTTTGTAACTCTGAAAATGGCTGCTTTGTTGTGAGCTTGTCCCAGCCACACACAATATTTTATCAAAAATGTAACTGATAACTTTTGACCACAACATGAGGAGGTGGTAGGTGATTTTCACCAAGTTTGGTGCAAATTGGATGAAAATCCTAGGCGGAGATGTTGAAAGTATGAGGAGTGGGATTTTATAGGTGCATACTTTCATGTCAGCCTTACACATTTGGACCAAGTCTTCCTTGGTCTCCCACATCCTCTGGAGCTGGGAATCACCATGCTCATGACTATGTTAATACATTAAGTGGCGCATTCAACATACCCATACCATTTTAGTCACCTGGTTTGTAGAACTGTTGTCAACTCCTGAATGCCCAGCTTTGCATGTAGCTTAGCAGAGGAAACATCATCATGAAGTTTGGCACCACAGATCCAGTGGATCATAGATCTGTAGTTTCGGCAAAGCTGCTCTAGGTCTGGAGCTGTAGGCGCCCAAGTTTCGCTTCCATGCAGTAAAGTACACAGACGCTGAACAATTTTCCTTGTGTCATGAGAGATACATGTTTGGATGTCAGGATTGGCAGGTGTTTCTTGAACTTCCCCCAGGCAGTACTACATCTGGTAATAATGGCTAGCTCGCAACCTCCACTGGCACTCAGCATATCACTAAGTTAACAAAAACTGGCTTCAACATCAAGCAGATTTCCATTCACTTCCACCTGAGTGACTGGTCACCCATCAATTGGACATAGCTTGTCACGACATTTAAGGCACACAGTCTGGATAAGCAGCAAGTCTGGCTTGGATGCCACTGCACATTTTTTGCACCCATAGTTTGCACTTAGAGCACTCAGTGGAATTAACTCTGACCCCACTGTGACACACAGCACAGGGGAATGTGCCTGAGTCCTGGAGAAGGTCAAGCCCAGAGACCATGAATTTCGTCTTTTTCATGTTGACTCTCAGACCCTTGTTTTCCATGCCCTCCTTCCATGCCTTTAGCTTAGTGATGCATTCTTCCAGTGAGTCAGCGATGACCACAAGATCATTGGCATAGAGAAGCTCCCATGGCACACTGGTATGAAACTCATGTGACAGTGTCTCCAGCACAAGGATGAAAAGCAATGGGCTGAGGACAGAGCCCTGATGCACACCTACTCCGACCCCAAACTCCTCACTATATATTGCCTGTTGACACGCATACGGCTTCTGATGTTGGTATACATGCCTTGGATGACATGCACTGCCCACGCCTCCACACCTAGATGCCTCAAGACCAACCAAAGGACTCTTCTGGTTACTTGATCAAAAGCCTTCTCCAGGTCGACAAAGACGAGATATAGTGGCTTGTTTGCAGCAATGTACATCTCCTGCAGCTGGTACATGATGAAGATACTGTCAGTGGTGCCTCAGCCAGGCACAAGGCCAAACTGCATTGAGTCTATGTCCACCATTTTGCAAATGAAGTTGTCTATCACATGCTCCAGCAACTTCATGATCTGATTAGTGAGCTAGAGACCATGATAGTTGCCAGGGTCGAGGGCTTCACCTTCACCCTTGTAGAGGTACCAGAATGTTGTGCTCCTCCCAGTCTTTAGGGATCACACCATTGCTGAAGATGACCTCTGCCAAATGTCTCACCAGCAGCTTTCAGCATCTCAGCAATGATACCCAAAGGCAGCTTTGCCACACTTTGCAGGCTAACTCCAAGGTGACTGGTGGAGGAGGACAGGGGCAACCTCGGGGAGTAGGTTGCTCAGCCATTCAAACTCAACATTCAGCAGTCTAGCATAGTGCTAGCATCTTCTCCTCATCACTGAGTGATAGCTCACCAACGTCATTCCTGACACACTTGTCACCAACAACGTCTTGATTTGTTCTGTCCATCTGCTTGGCAAGCTTGAAGATACTTCTGTCATTGGGGGAGATGTTCGTGAACTTTTCTGTCTCGGCCTCAGATTTCACATTCCAGAGGACATGCTCGGCCACATGCTTTGCCTCCCTGCATACAGCTTTTGCTTCCTTTGCTTCATCAGTCTTGCTAGCTTTAGCCAGAGCCTTGTAGGTTTTAAATCAAGCCCGCTTCACCTAGACTGCATTTCCCACCCTGTCATCCCACCACCAGGTTTCACATTTCCAGTGGTAGTTTTTGGAGAGGCTGCATACCCCAGAGGGTGATTCCAACAGTGGGACTTTGAGTATTGACCACACATCTTCCACCATGTTTGCAGTTTTGATAGTAGCAGTTACTTTCTCCTTGAAGGCAGCATGGAATTTGTTTGCAACAAGAGGATCCCTGAGCTTCCAGGTACAGATGATGGAATTAACTTCTGCTTCTTTACTGGGGGGTTGCCCAAAGCCCCAGCTCCTGTAGGGCTTAGAGAGGTGCTCTAAACCACAGTGAACCGGGAGACCAAGCCACACCTCCACAGATGCTCTGCAAGCCCGCTGGAGCCCGGCTTCCTGCAGGGCATAACGTGGCAATGTGGGAGTTAGGGTTGGCATTAATGAAATCAAACAAAATGGCATTCACTAGCATCAACGAAAATGTAAACAGCAGAAGAGTGCAAACCTGTATTAATTTATGCCTCATGTTTCGGAATTAGATCCAAGGTCCGTGGAGGTGCGGTTCAGAGATCCTTAAACGGAGCTGTTTCCCAGATCCTTAAACACAACAGGTTCTGAGATTCACCGTCAAATGTCCACAGCAGCCCTCCATACCACTATATCCACCACAGTCAGCATGGAGGTGAAGAGCGGCTGCTGATGTCACTCTCCTGCGCCGCTTACTTTGCAAATTCATTTTCGAATTACGGTTACTTTTTGGAGGGCAGACCACAAAAATGAAAAAGCACTGTTCTCTGTTTTCTCTTTGATTGTGGCAAAAAATGTGCAACATGAATAAGAAGATGAAAATGCACACTGGATAATTTCTTACTCATTTTATTTATGAGTCAAATAATGCAGCCACATTCTTAAAATGAAAAAGCATTTTTGCTAATACATTTGAATTTTCAAATTTTAAATTTCAAATTAAACTATCAAACTCTTTGCTGAGGCATTTTTTGAAAATTAAATCTCAAATGTGTTTTTCTTTTTAACTAAGTAAAAGAATGAGTGATCTTGAATAAGAAAATGAAAATGCAGATTGGACAATTTATTAATAATTTTATTTATGAGTCAAATAATGCAGCCATATTCTTAAAATGAAAAAGCATTTCTTCAAATGCATTTTAATTTAGATTATGGTAACTAATTGCTTCCATACTCTGCCAGTGACAATGCACTTATTTCTAAATAACACAAAAGATACAGACATGTATCTAAGAAATATAAAATAGTGTGCAATCGAAAATATGTGCAAATTAGAGATATACTGTATGAAAGGGTAAAATAAAAAAAAATATCTATAAACAGTGCAAATGTAACAGGGTAAGAAATATAAACATGCATGTGCCAGACATGAGATACATGTTCCGTGATTCATTATTGCACATTACAGTGAGGTATAGTATGTGTTTACAGTCTGCACAGCCCAGGTGAAGAAACTGTTCATAAGTTTGATGGTGTGGGATTTGATTGACCTAAAACAATGCCCAGAGGGCAGCAGGTCAAGCAGGTGATGAGCAGGGTGGGAGGGATCTCCTGTGATGCTCTTGGCTGTGCTGAGATAACTCTGCCAGGGATGGCTGAGGGCAGCCGATGATGTTTTGGGCTGTGTTTATGACCCTCTGTACAGCCTTCCTGTCTTCAACTGTGGAGCCAGCATACCACACCCCCAGGCAGTGGGTCAGAATGCTTTCCACAGAGGGGTGATAGAAGGCCAGCAGCGGCTTCTGGTCCAGTCTGTTCTTCAGCTCACGCAGGAAGTGCAGCCGAGTTAGCAATCCCGCTCTGCACCCCCACTTTTGCTTCCTCTCTCTGTGCAGGCCTCCATTGTTTGCTGGACCCGACAACAATCCACGGAGCCCCCAGTGGTCTTGCAATCTCCGGAGGAATGTTATGAGTCCATGTGAAAGTATTAGTGACTCCGGTGTTACTCTGTAATTTAATGTTGGTTAAGTTCTGGTGGCTGTAGGATATGAAACCGTGGCATGATAGTATAAAAACTGGGTAAAGAGAAATAAAGACAAAAAATGAGCACGGAGTGCAAATAATGACAACTCCAATTTTTTTTCTTGGTTCAACGTGAAAAAAGTAAAATTACATACTGAAAATATTTGTATTTAGAAATTATCCACTCACAATAAAATGTGAATAACATCAATGAACATGAACAACTTGAAATGTCTCCAAAAAAAAATTTAGTTAAATTGTAACAATATAATGCCTGTTACTAAATGTTTTATGAATTTGTAGATCCACTGTGATCCGTATATTGTTTTAATAATAAGATGAGACATAGTATTATTGAAATTGCACTTATTTTTCTTAATAAATTTCAGGTAGCACATGGTTGTTTGGTTACTCACAATTTCATAATTTAATTTTACTTTTTTCACACAAATATGATATGAAGTGAAGTTATTCACACTAACACACTGGGGGATTTATGTGACCACTAGAGGGAGTAGCGAGTCACTCTGCTAGTGACTGTCTTATACCAAAGTGTAAGAATGTGATGCTTTGCAAGACAGAACTTTTAGTGTCAAAGATGATGGCAAAATGCTAAAAGCTAGAAGAGCAGGAGGTAAACGCAGCTTTAAATGTGACTGTCACTGTTCTCCTCTTGAGGTTGAACACAGAGTTTAGAGGTGACAGTGATGATTTTCAGCAAATGCTTGTTTGGAAGTCTCAACTTTTCTTGTTTGTTTTGAGTGCGATCATTCATCAGTCTGAATCTTATGGAGGTATAAAGTTATTATGGGATGTTATTATGTTTGCTAAGTTGCTGTTTGCTGATCCACACTTCTGACCTTGTTTGGACAATTCCAAACAAATCTGTAGTGCAGCTATCAACAACACAAACCATACAGAAAGGAGAGGCAATTTGTGGTTTTACTGTGGCTGTTTTCTGTCTAAAAACAGAGCTAAACTAACAGAGCCATAATGTAAACTATCAGCTGATGGAGCATGTGAAGATTATAGGATACTGTTATTTTGACCAACTGTCAAAATAAGGGGCAATGAGTTTTAGTTAGAGAAGAAAAATTGATGATACCGTAATACAGATGTGTGTAAACAATGAGCTTCATACTTTACTCAGTGAGTGATAGTCTGTGGATACAGTGTTGATTTGTTAGTGGTTTCTGTGTGTTCTAGTATCAGACTGACCCCTGCTGGTGAGAGTTTCAAAGATAAATGCTATATTTAAAACTACTTCAAAGGCAAAAATGTTGGTCTGCATTAAAAGCTGAAGAACTCAGATGATTATTTGTGGTTTGAAATTATTTGTGAAGACACAAAATACAAACATTGTAAAAGTAGCAATCAGACAAAACACCATGAAACACCCGCCATGACAAAAATGTACATAATGACAAAATGCCATAATGGTCACAAGACAAAACAAAAGGAAAAAACTGCTTAAAAGATTCAACAAAATTAAAATGTTGTGATAAAATAAAGACATCATAGATACAACAAGACCACCAACAAAGACACAATAATGTAAATGATAAAATTGTTGTAATAGATGCAAAATTATGAACATGACAAAAGATGCCAAAATCAAATAGAAAGGTACACCTTTGTGATTTGGTGGGTGTGGTCTGAGATGAGAACACTGAAAACAGTGTTTTAACTGAAAATATGAACAAGCGAAACCATAAAGAACAGAAAATCAGCGTCAGGATAATGCTATTTATTACTGTGTTGACTATCCCTAACTCAAAGTGTATGAATTGATGAGGACTGATGCCAAACACTCCTCTTGGCTCATTCTTTTCTCCTCGTCTTTTCCTGTTGTTCATCAGTAGGCTACACAGCATTGACAGCTTTGGTAACTCTAGTCCCTGACAAGAGTGGAATTTAATGAGCACTATGAAATCAGCCTCCAATCTGAGAAAGAGGTTGCTTTTCTTAACCATTATCCATTAAGTATTATCCATCCATCAGCAGAGAGAAGAGAGGGAGGTAAATGCAGACTCAAATGTGACTGTCACCGTTCTCCTCTTGAGGCTGACCACAGTGTTTAGAGAGGTGACAGTTAGTGATGATTTTCAGCAGACGCTTGCATTGAAGTCTCAACTTTTTTTTGTTTTCAGTCTGATCATCAGTGTCTTTCTCCTTGTTATCCATTTCATACACATTGCATCAGGCCAGGGTTCTTTCTTTTTTCTCTCTTACAAGAGCGGCGAGGCAAGCTTGAGTTCCATTGGCGGTTTAAGAGTCAACGTGGATCCTTGATCAGCACAGTAAGAGGCCAGATTAAATGTCCAGCACAGAGAGGGTGGAAACAAGATTCAGCACGAGACGGTATATAAATGACCCCTCATTCAACACTTACACTCCCTCTCCATGTTTCAAGATTGATATATAACGCACCCATATCCCTTCAGCGTTTTTTTTTTCTGCCTCTCTCCTCATGTGTCTCCTCCCTAGGAAGCATCCTGCTGACACTCTCTCCAAGGAGTCTTATTGATATTCTTGGAGAACCACTGCAGAGAGAGAGAAATGAAAGTCACACACTGTAGCAGCAGACACACTGCATTCTAGTACCAACAACAGTAAAAATCGCGTCATTGTTCACTCTGTCAGCCGCACTAATAGCACCTCTCATCCTCTTTCTTTTTTATTATGCTGCAGCACATGGGTAGGTAATTTTCCAATCAGAGAGAATTTCAGTAGTTAACTAACAGTGCAGTTTTCATGTGAACACGTATTGTGTCAAGAATAATCTCACACTAAAATGTGAATGGAGTGCTTAAATGTAGTGATTTTTTAATCCATTGTGACTGACACTGATTAGAGTAAGTTTGAAAGCAATGGATATTTGACTGACATCCACTGCAGTAGTGGTATGAAGGCAAATATGACTATCAACCTAAAGAACAACAAAAGACGCTACCAGAAGAAAATGGTACTAAGATAAAGCTCATATAAGGTACAAGATGGAGACAATGAAATTAGACACAATGAAAAAGACCCAATAATACAAAAATCTAGAGCTGCTACTATCGATTATTTTTGTAATCAATCTATCAACTATTTTCTTGGATTCAAGCAGAGGATTAGGTATGAAAATAGTAAAAATGTGAAACAGACATGTCTGAAAATGACAGCTTGTTCTTTATTCCTGAACCAGCTGAAACAACAAAATATAGGAAATGAAGCTTCGATTCTGGAAAATTGTAATTGAATAATTTTTTAATCGATTCCAGTCAATTAAACAACTGATCGTTTCAACTCACAAAAATCACGTCTTGATGCCAAAGATGCAACAAGATGAAAATTTTGCGATAAGATGCAAACATTGTAAAATATGCAATAGTGTAATTAGCCAAGAATGTTGTAAAAGGAACCACAAAGTGGATATGACATAATAAGCTGCAAAACAATGCAAACACACAACAAAAAATCACATTACTCTGGCATCCTCCCACCATCCAATGACATGCACTAATAGGTTAACTGGTCAAGCTAAAATTGCCCAAAGGTGTGAATGTGAGAGTGACTGGTTGTTTGTCTCTGTCAGTCCTGAGATGAACTGGTGACATGTTCATGGTGTACCCGCCTTTGCCCGTAGGTAGCTGGGATAGGCTCCAACACCCCCGCAACCCTCTCGAGGATAAAGTGGTTTAAGAGGATGACTTATTGACTCAAAAGATGGAAATGACCTAAGATCTACCACGATTAAAATGACAAACTATACAAAAGTCCTTGGACACTGTTTTTCATTCAGCACTTAGGTTTGTCACTGGCTGTAGTCATCTCAGCCACCACTCTCAATTATATTTGAAATCAAATTTGCCTTCCCTGAGTGCACACAGATATGCACATTGGGTGACCCTAATTTATAAGGCACTTGTAAGCTTGAGCTCCTTATTTAAGATAAGATATTCCTTTATTGATCCCACAATGGGGAAATTCACAGTGTTATCAGCATCATGAAACATACACACAACATGCACATACACGTAAGAGCAGTCATATAAATTTGAATTTAAAAAAAAAAAAGTATGTACTTGTGCACTTTCTTACAGAAAACAAGCAGCTGCTATATGCTTTGCATTCTTGCACCACACTTGTTTTATCTGTTAAATGTTTTATCTGTTATCTGTTATCTGTGGACTGGACAGGACTGAAAAAACACCATCAAATCATTTTGAGTGCCCACTCGAAATGATTGAACAGTGATATGTCTATCAAACTCAACTGCAATTTGTCCCTCCCCCCCCCTTCCCCCTCTGCGCATACCCCTCTTTGAGCATGAATCGTGCATTCTCAGAGGCTTGAAGCCAGAGCTAGAGCTTGGCTATATTACTTATATTAGCATGGAAAGTTCACCGGCAAACTGTTTTGTCACTAACATAAATCAGTAGGAAATGTAACATTAGTCAGATAGGTATGAACTGGGGCTGTTCTGTAAGAGCAGGGGTGTTGAAGGAGACTGAATGAGGTATGCATGGATCCGCGAGCCGGAGCCTCAGCTGGGGAGGGAGCTGGAGCCAGGGCCATATGGGGCTGGAGCCGGGGACGGAGCCTCAGGCGGGGTCGGAGCCGGAGTTAGGGCCAGGGCCGTAGCCATAGCCTCAGCCGGGGTCGGAGCTGGGGCTGGGGCCAGGACAGAGCCAGAGCCTCAGCTGGCGAGTTGTTGCTGTGCAGCACTTGTGAACCCTCGGGAACAAGCATTGCGCGTGTCAGTACTCTGGAGGCATGGCTTCGGTGGGATGTCTGAAGAAAGGGGTTTGGACTTTGAATTGAGTATTTTCAAAATGTAGCTTGTTCGAACCGTTTTTCTAAGATCTCGCACCCCAACTTTAATCACCTAACATAAGCCACACATTGGAACGTTCTCTTAGATCATAAATGTGTAATTGTTTGACTGTTTTCTGTATTTTTAACAAGGTGGATGCCTCACTTCTCAAACTGATTTTTCTGTTTTGTTTTTAAAACATGTATTTATTGAGATGTTCTTCTTCAAAATGATATTTTTAATTCCTTCCTCTGCATCTTTTTCATTCCCCTGTGCAGTGGGAGGCTATAGTGGAAAACAGCTTTTTGTTGCCTGTTTACTCTGCTGTTCTCCGGAGGTTATCCTTGGAAATGTGTGAAGGTTAGAGCGGGAGTGCTCAGAAAAGAGATTAATTTTTTTTTTTTTTCCAAAACTGAATATACAAACCTGAATAAGTGACCCATAAAATGCATTGAGACGCAGCCGCTGGAATGATGTGGCTTGGCTCATTTGATATCAGAGATGTAGGAGGAGGATGTGAAAGCACCGACCCTGCCGACCCTTGTTATTTTCTGAGCCTCCATCGCGGGCACTGGCTTTCACTGAGTCACCCTGCTTTGTCAGACAGACACATGCATACAAACGCGCACGCTAACCTCATCTATCATAAATCAAATGCATGTGCTGTGAATGGCTCGTACATTGGCTGCTCACATTCACACAAACCTTGTTCTTGAAACGCAGCCTGCTTGAGGTGAAGTCCAGAATTACATTGTCTGCTTTTCCATGGTCATACTGACTTTACTACAACACCCATAATGCCACATTCTTCCCCAACTACCTTGTCGGCTCCAGACCAGAGGGATTCTGGGACTAGTTTGACAGCTGCCACGGCTCATTATCTGATAAGGGGGACATTTCTGGGCAGTGCAGTTTAAACAGTATTAGTGTAGATGTTATTTGCAGTAACCCCGCACACTACTAATTGTCAGGGTACTGTGTTACCATGGCAATATTTATGCCTTGTAGTGCAAGTTTAAGCTAATAAATATGGTTGCAAACAGTGATTAGAGGGCCAGGTGGTTCAATGGGGGTTTAAGCCTAACATGTCCAACATGTGGCTATAAGCACTAATAGCTCTCAGTTGCCAAATAAAGGTTCAGTATGGGATATTTAGGGACATCTATGAACTTGCACACTAACCAACTTGAGAGCGTCAAATTTGTGGCTCATGGGCCAAAACTGGCGTACCAAAGGGTCCAGTCCACCCTGTGGGATGAATTTGGTCCAGATCAAGCAGTGACACAGGGACACATTCCATGTTCAATAAGCTCTGTGTTGAAAACTAAATAACTTATCTCCATGTTTAATACATGTATGAATAGGTCTCAATAAGTACTTTCACATGACATGTTACAAGTTACAGAAAGAAAATTTTTTAGGTAGAAATACTCAAAATGAACATCTTATTTATTTTTTTTTAATTTCATGCAAATGTGCAAAACTTATAGACCTAAAATATCACTTACACAAGCAAGAAAAAATATTATTAAAGTTAATAGTGTATTTACATATTTAAGTCCTTTTTAGGTTTCATTTTATATTGATCATATCTTCATATCTTTTTTTCTACAAGTGGTACTGAAATTTTGTAAATATCCATCCATCCATCCATCTAAAGCCCAAAGACCCAAAGCTCATGATCATAGGTGAGGATAGGAACGTAGCTTGACCGGTAAATCGAGAGCTTCACCTTTCGGCTCAGCTCCTTCTTTACCACAACCGACCGATACAGCAACTTCATCACTGCAGCCGCTGCACCAATCCACCTGTCAATCTCACGCTCCGTCTTTCCCTCGCTCATGAACAAGATCCCAAGATACTTAAACTCCTCCACTTGGGGCAAGGACTGGTCTGCCCTCTTTGGGTCAGTGACCCAGAGAGGTAAGACTACCTTTTTCCGGTCGAGAACCATGGTCTCGGATTTGGAGGTGCTGATCCTCATCCCATTTGCTTCATACTCGGCTGTAAACTGCCCTAGTACACACTGAAGGTCCAGGTTCGATGAGACAAACAGGACAAAATCATCTGCAAAAAGCAGAGGTGAAATCCTGTGGTCCCCAAACCAGACCCCCTCTGGCCCCTGGCTGCACCTAGAAATTCTGTCCATAAAAAATATGAACAGAATCAGTGACAAAGGGTAGCCCTATCGGAGTCCAACATGCACCTGGAACAGGTCTGACTTACTGCCGGCAATGTGAACCAGGCTCCTGCTTCGGTCACACAGGGACCAGACTGGTCTTAGCAGAGGGTCCCATACCCCATACTCCCGAAGCACCCACCACAAGATACCATGAGGGATGCAGTGGAACACCTTCTCCAAATCCACAAAACACATGGACCAGTTGGGTGAACTCCCATGAACCCTCAAGCACCCGATGGAGAGTGTAGAGACCAGTGTTCCACAACCAGGACAAAAACTGCATTGTTCCTCCTGGATCCGAGGTGCGACTATCAGTTGTACCCTCCTCTCCAGTACCCTGGAATAGACTTTCCCTGAGAAGGCTGAGGAGTGTGATCACCCTGTAGTTGGAGCACAACCCTCTGGTCCCCCTTCTTAAAAAGGGGGACCACCCAGGGCTGTACGCTTACTTTTTTAGATGGTAGTGCTGGTGCAAGCAAGTTAAAAATTTTAGTAGCACAAAGAAAAATTTAGTAGCACACACAGTTGGACAGTTAGATAACGTGTTAATTGGCTAAATTAGTTTGACACTGATCAGAAATTCTAACAATGTTGGACAGCAGTTAAACTGATTCTTTAACCTTTAGTTTCCACCACCTGAACACAACAGGGTGAATTTAAACATTTTTAAATGTGAAAAATCAGCAGTACTATATTTTGAATGTGCATCAGTGAACAATCTGTGCTGGTCTGAATTAGATATGACTTAATGACAAGAAACAATTCTAATCAGTCCCAAAATTCCAAATAGATTTTACTCAACAAAAATGTATGAAGTTCCGTTTGACTAAAGAATATTCTTCACTGTGCTTGAAAATGTTGCAGCTTATACTGTTAGAAGGTTTGAGAGATAGCGAGAGAGAGAGAGAACGAGAGAGAGAGAGAGCGAGAGAGGGCGAGACGCACATTGCTTGCAAATTCAATCAGACAGATGCTGCTATACAATACTTACAAACTATTGCCTTTTTGGTCTGATCGTATACAAGCCAGGGGAGATCTTTTAACCACTGAGGGTTGAATCAATACATTTTGTATCAGAGGAGACAGCCCGGTCTGATGAAGAAGCAGTGTGTGAAGAACATTCAGCGTAAGACTCCATAAATGCTGTAGTACTATTGTCCTCCAAACAGCGTCTTTTATCCTTGTTGTCGTGACATACCAAGGTAGAAACTACAGAAAAATACCTCTTCATTTTGCTTGAGGCTTCTTTTTGTTCTTAGTTGTAATGTAAAAAATTATACAAATGTTGTGGTTTCCCGGCACATGGGAACGTTTAACCCAGAAATGTAGTTCTTTTGTATTCGGATTGAGAAGGACAGTACACACTTAGAACTACAACTTCCATGAAGAGACAGTAATATAGCCTAGTTTTCCCAACTATTTTAGACATGATACTAGCGCAACTCCTTCACACTTGTGCTAGTGGATGCCTATTTCTCTTCGCACAGACTGATTTTTAGTAGCAAATGCGATGGAAATTGTTGCACTGTACAGCCCTGCCACCACCCCGGTCTGCCAATCCAGAGGCACTGTTCCCAACCGCCACATGAGGTTATAGAGACTTTTCAACCAAGACAGTCCCTGCATGTCCAGAGACTTAAGGTACTCACGGAAAATCTCATTCGCTCCCCGATGCCCTGCCACCGAGGAGCTTGCCAACCACCTTGGTGACTTCAGTTTGGGTGATGGACAAGTCCACCTCTGAGACCTCAGCCTCTGCTTCCTCCACGGAAGATGTGGCAGTGGGATTGAGGAGATCCTCAAAGTACTCCTTCAACCGCCCAACAACATCCCCAGTTGAGGTCAGCAGCTTCCTACTTGCACTGTAAACAGTGCTGGTGGTACACTGCTTTCCCCGCCGGAAGCGCCAAACGGTTTGCCAGAATTTCCTCGAGGCTGACCGATAGTGCTCCTCCATAGCCTCACCGAACTCCACCCAGACCCGAATTTTTGCCTCCACAACTGCTCAGGCTGCGGCACGCCTGGCCTGCCAGTACCCAACAGCTGCCTCGGGAGTCCCACGAGGCAACAAGGCTTGGTAAGACTCCTTCTTCAGCTCGACAGCATCCCTTACTTCCGGCGTCCACCACCGGGTTCAGGGGTTGCTGCCATGACAGGCACTGGAGACCTTGTGACCACAGCTTTGAGCAGCTGCTTCGACAATGGAGGTGGAGAACGTGGTCCACTTGGACTCAATGTCCCCAGCCTCCCCCGTGCTGACATTGGGCTCCGCCAGACATTCCCAACAGACCCTCACAACACGTTTGGGCCTGCCAAGTCTGTCCGGGTTCCTCCTCCGCCAGCGGATCCAACTCACCACCGGGTGGTGATCAGTTGACAGCTCTGCCCCTCTTTTCACCCGAGTGTCCAAGACATGCAGCTGGAGGTCTGATGACATGACAATGAAGTCAATCATCGACCTCCGGCCTAGGGTGTCCTAGTGCCACATGCACATATGGACATCCCTGTCCTTGAACATGGTGTTCGTTATGGACAAACTGTGACTAGCACAGAAGTCCAGTAACAGAACATCACTCAGGTTCAGATCGGGGAGGCTGTTCTTCCCCATTACCTCTCTCCAGGTTTCGCTACCATTGCCCACATGAGCACTGAAGTCACTCAGGAGAACAATGGAGTCCCCAGTCAGAGCACTGTCCAGCACCCCTCCCAGGGACTCCAAGAAGGCTGGGTTCTCTGCACTGCTGCTCGGCCTGTAACACATGGCGGCTGAGCTGTGGGGCTATGACTAAGCCCACACCAGCCCGCCGCCTCTCACCACGGGCAACTCCAGAGAAGTGGAGAGTCCAGCCCCTCTCAAGGGGTTGGGTTCCAGAGCCAGAGCTGTGTGTGGAGGTGAGTCCAACTATATCTACACTGTATCTCTCAACCTCCTTCACAAGCTCTGGCTCCTTCCCCCTGAGCAAAGTGACATTCCATGTCCCAAGAGCCAGACTCTGTGTCTGGGGATCAAGTTGTTGAGCCCCCTGAAAGTTGGTGCTACCAATTCCTACAGGTGTCCCAACATTGCTTAATTACTTACAACCCCCTCTGTCTGCATAAAAGCAGTGTTGGAACATGGTACCATACCATTGTGAGCATTATTTGAACAGTATTGTACTGCAGAAAGTCGTGTGTTACTATCAAAATGGCGAGGAAAAGGCAATTAATGACAGAAGGGAGACAGACCATCATAACACTTAAAAATGTAGGTCTTTCCTACAGAGAAATTGCCAAGAAAGTCAAGGTGTCAGTAAGTCCAGTTTCCTTCACCATCAAAAGGCACTCAGAAACTGAGGGAAATCCTGACAGGAAGAGGTCTGGCAGACCCAAAGCCACAACAGAATCAGAAGACAAGTTTCTGAGAGTCAACAGCTTGCGTGATAGGTGACTCACAGGACATCAGCTTCAAGCACAGCTCATAGTGGTTGTAGTAAGCAAATCCCAGTTTCAACTGTGAAGAGAAGACTTCCAGTTGCAGTTGGGTCGCGTTGCAGCAAGAAAGCGATTGCTGAGACTTCAGAATAAGAAAAAGAGGCTGGCCATGAAACACCACCAGTGGACTACTGAAGACAGGAAGAAAGTGTTATGGACTGATGAATCCAAATTTGAAATCTTCGGTTCATCCCGCAGGATTTATGCACACTGTCGTGTAGGTGAAAGGATGGTTCCTCAGTGTGTGACATCACCTGTCAAACATGGAGGAGGAAGTGTGATGGTCTGGGGCTGTTTTGCTGGATCCAGGGTCGGTGACTTGTCCAGAGTGAAAGGCACCCTGAACCAAAACGGCTACCACAACATTCTGGAGCGCCATGCAGTACCCTCTGGGATGCGCCTAGTTGGTCAGAGGTTCATCCTACAGCAAGATAATGACCCAAAACATAAGTCCAAGCTATGCCAGAACTATCTTAAGAAAAAAGAACAAGATGGTACGCTTGAAAACATGGAGTGGCCAGCACAGTCTCCAGACTTCAACCCCATTGAGCTGGTTTGGGATGAACTGGACAGAAGAGTGAAAGCAAAGCAACCTACAAGTGCTACACATTTATGGGAACTTCTGCAACAGAGTTGGGAAGAACTTTCTGAAGAATATTTGATTTCCATTGTAGAAAGAATGCCACGAATGTGTTCAATTGTTATATCTGCCAAAGGTGGCTACTTTGATGAGTGAAAAGTTTAGAATACATTTTGGTTTCTAAATTGATTCCATGATTTATTTTTTAACTTCAATTGTTTATTTGTTCTATGCTTTAATTTCAGAGTACACTGAGACATTAAACTGCATCATTTTCAAGGAAATTCTGGCAAAATTGGGGTGTTCTAAAACTTTTGACCGGTAGTGTACATACATTTGTATATACTCATACACACCTGTACATACATAAACATACACATACTCCTACTTGTCCATCCTTATTAACCCCAGTGATACCCAACACCTCCCTCATCCCTGTACCTCTTAAAAATTGTGTCTTTGTACCTCCTTTTAAACAGTTTCATACTTGGATATTGCTTTAACTCTATATTGAATCTGTTCCACAATCTCACCCCGGTCACTGAAACACAAAAACCCTTCCTAGTCATATGTATTAAGTGAATTTTAAAGTTAATTTTCCCCTTAAATTATAACCCCCTCACAGGGCTCGTGACTGCGACTGAATTACGGTCGCATGCGCCTGAGAATTTCGGTAGTGCGACTGTTTTTGAGATTACGATCGCACGGTGCGCCAATAAAAAAATGAGTGAAAATTAATACGTGCGCCTAGAATAATGGCTGCAGAAGTAACTCGTCAGCTGAAAATAAACAAGCTCCACGCCCCGCTGACTGAAGCGGAAAATCTAGTCCCCGCCCCCTCGCGTGCGCAGGCGGCATAAACAAAGGGATCAAATAACTCCACCGACGTTTGAAACAATCTCCTGACTTCAGGCGTGGTGTAGACCACAGTGACTAAGGGGCACCAGGTCAAGGAGACTTGACTTCAGGCGTGGTGTAGACCACAGTGACTAGGGTACGTTTACACGGCAACACTCCGCAAAGATTTCTCCTTTGCGTTATAAAATCATTCCGCGTTAAGACACCGCCGCTATGATAACGATCTGCGTTAACATGAGTCCGCGAGGACGGCTGAATACGCTGTAGTGGCCATGCCAGACCAGTAGCTGGCGATGTAGAGCTGTAGTGAAACAGTGGTGGTAAAACAGGCGCCTGCGCACAAACAATTTCCGGTTTAGACAGCCTTTAAATGAGGAGAAGAAGAAGAAGAAGAGGAGGAGGAGGCGGACAACACTATTTACAAACAACAATGGCGAGTGGTCGTACAAAGACACAGGACTTCTTTGTCTGGACAGACGAGCTGAGCACAGTTAGCAGCACGTATGTTGTTCTGAAACCGGCCATTGTTGTTGTGGTTGTTCCTTCTTTTTCTGCAGCTTTATTGTGTCATAGAGGCTGGCAAACCAGCTTGGAGGTGCATTACCGCCACCAACTGGCCCGGAGTGAGTTAACTGGCGGTTCTTGGCTGCGCGCGCATGCGATGACGTCATATTTTACCCCGGAACGCTCCGACTCGCGTTAACACGGAGCTGAAGTGCGGAGCGTATCGATAACATTCCACCCTGGACCCTGGTATCAAAAGTTTCCGGATTCAGGCACTCTAGGCACCGTTTCCATGTTAACAGAAGGCTAATCCGCCATGAAATCTTCCCGGAGTCGACTGAAGCCGACGCCGTGTAAACGGCCCCTAAGGGCCTTTAGGCCATGAAATAAAAAAGTTGGTTGTTGCAAATAATGGTGTGATTCGTCTTTCTTCTCCAAGAACCAACTAAAGTATATACCACACATTGACAATTGTTTTGCACCTGTGTCAATGTAAGCTTTTTCTTTCATACTCTATTCAAATACTTTATTCTAGGTTGTTAACATTGCTTAAATACATATAGGAATATTACTTGGTATGGCCAAGAGTTTTGCTTGTTCTCCAAATTTTTTATATAATAGTGGTGCGCCTAGATTTTAGCCTGTGCTCCTAACTTTTTAGGGTTAGGAGCACAGTGCTCCTAGGTCAAAAAGTTAATTTTGAGCCCTGCCCCCTCATGAATACTGAATAATTTCTGTATATTTGTTGGTAACAGATTATTTTTAGCTTTGTACATTATTTGAGCTGTTGGATAGTCCACAATGTCTGTGAATTTGAGTAATTTTGCACTGTAAGAATAATGAGTTTGTGTGTTCCTGGTAGCCAACATTGTGAATGATCCGTATTGGTCTTTTTTGAATGATGGTTAGTGGCCATAGTGAGGTCTTGTAGTTGTTGCCCCAGGTCTCAGCACAGTATTCCAAGTATGGTGAGACTAGGGAACAGTATACAGCATGGAGTGATTTCTGATCCAAAACCTTCTTTGCTTTATTTATTATTGCAATGCTTCTGGAGACTTTAGTTAGTACATGTTTGATATGTGCTTTCCAACTGATTATGTCATCTATGGTTACCCCCAGAAATGTTATTTCAAGAACTTTCTCAATTTCAATTCCATCTATTTCTATTGTTACCTGTGAATTATTTCTACAATTACCAAATATCATTATTTTTGTCTTGCTCAGATTTAATGATAATCTGTTTCTGTTGAACCACATTTTTAGTTTGTTCATTTCTATTTTGACTTCCTCCTGTAATTTTTGCAAGTTATCCCCAAACAACACAAAGTGCAATACCTTATAAACTTTAGATATTTCATTGATATACAAAAGAAAAATATAGGACCCAGTACTGACCCCTGGGGGACCCCACAAGCAATGTCCAAACATGATGAATCACAGTCACCTGATTTCACAAAGTGCTGTCTCCTGCTTAAATAACTTTTTACCCAGTCCAGCACAGTCCCCCCTAGGCCATATCTTTCAGTTTCATAATTAACATTTCATGGTTGTTGGTGTCAAACGCTTTTTTTAAATCAATAAATATTCCAACTGCATTTTGTTGATTATTTATGGCATTTGTGATTTATTCTGTTGCCTCAATTATTGCTAATGCTGTTGATCTGTTTGACCTGAACCCATACTGATTCTCTGTGAGTATTTTGTACTTTTAAATTACGGATCATATGTTAATAAAAGCTCAGAATAAAGTTGAGGGTTATTATATTATTAACAGAGAAAACTGAGGAAAAAGTGACATTTTTCAGCAAAGATATCAATAACTGAACATATAAACAAGTGTCTCCACCCACTGTCATTTAACTACATGGGTTTTATTGATGAAACAATGTTGCAAAATGCTTGCAGTTATCTTAAGTAATCTCGACAAGCCAATTATGTAATTATAGCAAGTTTTATGTAAAATTACCATCAATTGTGTCTTGATGTTTGTAACTCAGTCTGACCCATGGAATCTGTTGTCCACGCATATCCAGACCTGTGTTCATTGTGACTGCATCAAGGCTCAGTAATAGAAGGGTGATAATACAGTTTGGGTTGTTTGGTTGGTTTGTCTTTTTAACAGATCACCTCATTCTCAGGTGCCATTAAGGATTTAGGATACAACAACCATGACTTAGCAAAGTGGTTGGGGACAAGTTGTGGTATTTGTGAATGAGTGTTTCCCTGCTATAGAAAATGCATATATTGCCATTTTCAATGTCTGGTTTCTGCTCCGAGGTTGTTGTTTTTGACATGTAGTGAGACAGACTGAGCACATCCTGTGAAACAGACTAGGCACTCTACTCAAATAAACGCATGTCCAAATTCAACCCACTGATGATGCAACTGTCATCAATGTACCAGTTTCACAACTTTTTATCCTGCTGTTCTAAGGGCTGTTATGAACTCACACGACATGATGTTGAGTAAGAAAAAAAAAAAAAAGAGTTTAACCAATGAAGCTTAACCCTAATTAAAACAGCTGACTGTTCCGAACATTCTAAGTCATTATTTTTTAAGTATTTCCAAAAATTAAAGGATCGTTGTCATTTAACATAAATGTTCAACTCAAATTTTTTGCTTTCATTTCTTTCTATGTGATCTGTCACTTTGCTTCAGCTTGGACCATGGACACATTTAGCACCAAGAGTCTGGCCCTTCAGGCCCAAAAGAAGCTGATGAGTAAGATGGCCTCCAAGAGCATGGCCAACCTCTTCATCGACGACACCAGCAGTGAAGTCCTGGATGAGCTGTATCGAGTCACCAAAGAGTACACCCGCAACCGCAAAGAGTCCCAAAAGATCATCAAGAACCTGATCAAGATGGTGGTGAAGCTGGGGGTCCTCTACAGAAACAACCAGTTCAACACTGAAGAGCTGATCCTAGTGGAGAACTTCAGGTAAGCAGCGACAACATCAGTCCAGGGGAAAATTTCAACACTTTGGGATAAACTGTATGTCTTTATTTTGTAGTTTTATACAGTTCAATGAAAACATTGATTGATTTTCTGTTATTTTTTGTCATACACACACACACACACACACACACACACACACACACACACACACACACACACACACACACACTAAAACCCTCAAACCAAAAATCTAGATACAGTTGTCAAATATTTCCTTACAAAATTACAGTTTTTACAGCTCAGCCTTTAACAAAATATTCTCTTCTCTCCTGAGTTTGACAAATAAAATCTAAATCTACAGAAAAGCTTCCCTTCCTGAGGCACAGCACAATTGTTTGTTTTTGTTTTTTTTTTTTTGCAATCATCCATCCAAAAGAAACTGACATAAACCGAGGGCATTTTACCAAAAAATACATCCCTTACATCCTCGTAGACAAGACAATAAAACACAAACAGAGGCTTGTTTCCAGTTCCATCTCTCTCTCTGTAATTGTGCACATTGGGATCTTTGTCTCATGTAAATTATATTTCACGTAGCGTTCTACACAGTAGTTACTCTTTATAATAATAATAATAATAATAATAATCTTTATTTATATAGCACTTTTCATACATTAAAAACTGTAGCACAAAGTGCTTTACATATCAGTTTAAAAATCAGTACCGCCCCCCACCCACACCCACCCACTCACCCGCGCACACACACACACACACACACACACACACACACACACACACACACACACACACACACACACACATATACATGCAAACCCACAAGCTCACACATACTTAAGAAGACTGACTGAGCACGGGTAGACCAGAACAAAAATGTACAAGTAAAGGTAAAAGATCAATTTAGGAGGCGCTGTCTCAGGGAGCCATCCGCACCAGGAGGCAGCCGCCGACCCCGGCGACCAGGCACCAGCAACACAGCCCCGCATCCCAACTAGCGGGAGAGGGCCAACTGGGACCCCCACCCACCAGAAAGGAGCGGACCCCAGTGAGAGAAGGCGCCACAGCCCCCGGAGTCCACAGCCGCCCCCCGGCATGGAGGGCTCCCTCTGATGAAACACCGGAGAATAAGAAACATTAAAAAGATATAAAAGAACTGATTAAAAGAAGCTAAATTTAAGACATATATGAAAATAATAAAAATATTAAACATTAAAATGATAAAACAGAAGCACTGGTTAAAAGAATCTTAAGATATATATATTAAATATAACTATAAAACCTTTGCGTAGATAAAACAGAAGCATCAGTTAAAAGCCAAATTAAAAAGGTGGGTCTTGAGCCTTGTTTTAAAAATTTCTACATTCTCTGCGGCCCTGAGGTTCCCTGGCAGGCTGTTCCAGAGGCGAGGAGCATAATGCTGAAAAGCTGCCTCTCCATGGGTTTTTGTATTGGCTTTTGGAACTGTTAAAAGGCCAGTGCCAGAGGACCTCAGGGTCCGCGAGGGTTCATAGGGTAAAAGCAAGTCTAAAAGATAAGAAGGCGCAAGACCATTAAGACATTTAAAGACTATTAAAAGGACCTTAAAATCAATCCTGAAACACACGGGGAGCCAATGCAGTGATTTTAAAACCGGTGTAATGTGAGCCCGCCTTCTGGTCTTCGTCAGCACTCGAGCGGCTGAATTTTGGAGAAGACAATACAATCTATTGTGCCATATATTATACTCAATTTAGGAGACCATATTCTCTGTACACAAGAAGCATTTTCCCCGAATATCACAAAGTAACCTGTTCTGCAAAGTCAATGATGAAAAATTCAAATGAAAGACTTTAGCTCATTAGAATGACCATGAGAAATGTCCGGGGTAAATATCTTTTTATTAAGTCTCTGACCCCATATGATCAGTCATAATCTGACATTTATGTCTGATGTCTGGAGGTTACAAAGTTAAGAAGTAAATATTCTGTTATGCTATCTGTTGTACATATCCTGCCACATCTTTACATAATTAATACATGCTGTCATTTGTGTAAGAAAGTGGCAAATACTGACCAAACAGTAAGGGCCATGCATGAGAGCTTTAATAGGAGGTTTAGTGTAACTACGATATTTTGTGCTGATGAAAGCAAATTAAGGAAATTGACTTTTACAGTTTGTATATTTTCCACTAAAATAGTAAAACTCAGCCTGGAGGCATATAAAGCTGACATAAGTGCACAGTGTGGAGAATGATGATTATATTAGCATGGAGATGTATTGCTGTGAAGGACAATACTGTAACAGATATAAAGGGGTTGTGAAACTTTTCTAAAGAAAATCATAAGACAGCACTTTCTATTTTTACCCAGCAGATTTGACTTTACTTCTGCTGTTGCAGTCAGAATTAGACACTGACAGCTTCTCCTCCTCCTCCTCCGCTGCAGGAAGAAAGTCCACACTCTGGCTATGACAGCGGTCAGTTTCCACCAGATTGAGTTCACTTTCGACCGACGCGTCATGAGCGCCATTCTGAATGAGTGCCGCGACCTGCTGCACCAGGCCATCAAGCGTCACCTGACAGCCAAGAGCCACTCGCGCGTTAACCACGTCTTCAATCATTTCGCTGATTGCGACTTCCTGGTGGCTCTCTACGGGCCGTCTGAGGTTTACCGTGCCCACCTGCAGAGGATCTGCAACGGAGTCAACCAGATGCTTGATGAGGGCAACCTTTGACCTACACCGCTCCTTTACCTCTGCTCACCCTTTAATTACCATCTTACAAAATTCTTTTTTTTGGTTGTAAGGTGACAATGATGAACACTTTTCCATTTGTTGGCTTGTGTTTGTGTGTGCCTTTCACACATCATGCTACAACACTGAGGCTTACATCCACACTAATGTGTTTAAAGGTGTAACTTTCACTCTTGTCTCCACACCACTACAAAAACATTGTGCAACCCTATTTTACTTTGTAAACTCTGGACACCTCATATCCATCCCTGATTTATTCCCGCCAGTCACATGACCTTTACCAGCTGTTAATTCAACATGGAAACTGATTTCCAGGCCATTCTGTCAGTGCTGCTTGAGTAGCAGGTGTGCAGTTATAGTCTTATGTTACTACTGACTACAGTCATCATAAGCAAGCTGTTATTCAAGCAATTTCTGACCATTTCCACATCCAGCATGTGGTCATGTCGTACATGTTTCAGGACCATACAGGGACTATTTATGTGTGGACAGAAATCATTTTTGTAGCAAAACACCACTTTTATACAGAAAGCACAATAGTGTGGATGTAGCCTGCTGGCTAGTTAATCCAAAGTCTATTTCATCCTCTTTTCCAGTGAGGATGTTTGTGTCTTCACACTAAACTAAACCCAGCAGATGATCTTAAATGAATGTATAACTTCATGCTCTTATCAGTATATTCAAGGGTAGGAGCCTTGACAACTGTGCCTTGAAAGAATAAAACAACTTAATTTTTATCTTCTTTCCGAGGGCAGTTAATTTTGCTCTCTTACTTAATCAGACATCAACCTAGGCACAGGCCTTCATAGTGCCTGGACAAGAATGAGTCTGAAAGCACCAAAAGAAGAAATAAAGTGAATTTCTGTCTTTTTCAAATAGTTAAAGTCATTTTTGTTTCTTTTTTTTTCTGAAAGTTAAGTTCTGAAAGTATTGCACTCAGTCCTGAACAAGCGCTGTACTGTACTTTTCCTGCAATAGTGAGACCATGTGACCACAGCAGTCGAGTAATCCTGCTTAGTCTGCTTTTACACAAATTCACCAGCGTGCACTGAACTTTATAGAGGCCAGACGTTTTGTTTAGAAGGCACCTATAGACCTACTTTTTTCCTTGAGCACTCCAGTTTTATAGCAACCACAACAAAGATGAAGTATTTGGGTCATAATAGGATGGTAAACATGAAGGAATTTGATTATGTTGTTGTGTTGCGTTATTGTCCATTGTTTCTGTGCTGACTGGCATTTGTCAAAAGTCTGCTTTTTAGAAAACAGAAATAAAACAAACGTCAGCTCTGTTTAAATGTCATAATTGCAGTAGGGAGAGTGACACAATGTGGTACCAGCTGCAAAACGTTTCTCTGGCATTTTATCAAAGCACAAGAAAAACTGGGCGGTTAGAATAGATGCTCGCTTATTCCTGTGTTTCGGCCGTGTTTTGGCACGTCTTTATATTGCCTCAGGTTCATCAACATGCACTAAAACTCTGAATTCTGACAGATCTGGACAAAGTCCCTAAGAGCAGTCAGATGAAAGGAGCCTGCGTCTGTCTAGAATCCACTTCATTTCACCACATCACAGCCTGGTGATGCCACGGTGATAACATCTCTGCATGATGCACGTCCTTTAATGGAGTAAAATATGTTGTTTCTTCCTTATGAAGGCGCATATGAATAGTTACTACTCTCTGTCTCTCCATCCTCACATAATAGCTGTCTTTCCCTTTTTTTGTTGTCTGCTTGTTTTTGTATCACTGAGCTTGTCTGTGAGATTGTTTTGCTGCTGCAGCTTCATTGTGTATTCTGTGTATGTGGCTGAGTGTGTGTTTGTGTGTATGTACCTGTGAGAGAATTGGAAATTGAGCCGTGTAATAAGCGCTGTGCTTTTCCAGATAGGATTGCTGAAACTTTAACTCCATCCACAGCCCACTCTGCCAAAGACAAGAAAGACGGATGTTGCTCAAAATGCAGAATTTTGCCAGAGGAACAGTTTACAAAAAACAACACACACTTCAAAAATTCTATCCCCATTATGGAAGTAATGAAGATGCAGATGGCAGCTGTGGCAGTTTTACTACCCCCCCCCCATTTACCCCCTTTTTATTTTAATTCTTTGATGACTTTTTCTCTTATCAATTCTACTTTGTAAAACCATTTGATCCCGACTGCATCATTTTGGAGGCTTTGAAGTGAATCTCTCTTCCTAAATCCCTGAGAAAAAGTTGACTTTAATTGTCTTTAGATGCTATTTCCTCCAGTCCCTTCACATCTCAGGGTTAGTTCAAAATTCATGACACACTTAGTAGAAAGCACCATAGTGGAAAGATTAGGAGCATCTGCAACAGCCCCACTTATTTAACGAAAGCTCTCAAGTGAAGCATCTGTGTTTTTACTTTTGTGAATTGTGAAATGTTTTTATTTTCACTTATGTACATGTGACTGTTTTTGTCTCTGTATTGTATCTACAAATACACAATTTACTTTTTTAAAACAATAAATTCCTTGTGTTCTTTCTTTCTTTTTTTTTTTCTTTTAATCGTGCACTGTGTCGTCACATTAGTGCCACTGCTTGTTGGAATTTTCCAGGTCAGATCAGAGGGGGTAATCTGGCTCCGTCTGACCTGGATTTGATCGACCAAATCCCTTTTCCTCCTGGTCCCAAGCATTGTTAGGAAGCCACAGAAATAAAGAGAAACCATCTTATTGATGAGCAATTCAAGTTTGGGTGATTTGGAATAGTGAAAGGTAGAGGAGGAAATGAGTTGGACAGGAAATCAAGTTGCTGCTTTTAGAAACCCAACATTTAAAATGTTATTCCAGTGTTGCATGAACAGGACTGTGACTTCAATCTGTCATTGACTTTGTTAGTGTTCTGAATTTTTTTTTTTTTTTTTTTTTTTTTTTTTTGAGGGAAAGCTAAGTGTGCTCCCTGCAGCACACTTTAAAGGCTGCTGCAGTACCAAGTGCCCAATTGTGCTTTAACTGTCATTATCTCAACGTGCATTTCTATTTTTTCCCTGCACCCTTTATCTGAGAGGACCATGATGAGACATTTGAGTCAGACCTTATTGTTTCCCCTGTTGTTTTTACTTCCTCCTCTACTTCCTCTTCTTTTCCTTCGGGCTCTTCCCTTCAGGGTTCGTCACAGTGGATCATCTTCCTCCATTTAGCCCTATCCTTTGCATGCTCTTCTCTCACACCAACTACCTTCATGTCCTCTTTCCCTACATCCATGAATCTGGTCTTGGGTCTTTCTCTTGACCTCCTGCCTGGCAGTTCCAGCCGCAGCATCCTTCGACCAATATGTTCACTATCCCTTCTCTGTATTTGTCCAAACCAACTCAGTCTGGTCTCTCTGTGACTTTTTCTCCAAAACATCTAATGTGCTGTTCCTCTGATGTACTCATTCCTGATCTGATCCATCCTGGTCACTCCCAAAGGGAACCTCAGCATCTTAACCTCTGCTACCTCCAGCTCTGCTGGCTCTACTTCCTCTTACTTAAACTTTTAAAAAAATCAGAATAAATATCAACCTGACTTCAGCCCCAGTGATACATTTGTGTCTGGCATCAAATTTGATCATATTTTGCTTTATAACTTAAGTTCTAAATAAGGCAAATATTATATATCATTATATATATAACACTGACCTTGATTTTATATATATATATATATATATATATATATATATATATATATATATATATATATATATATATATATATATATATATATATATATATATATATATATATATACATACAGTACAGGCCAAAAGTTTGGACACACCTTCTCATTCTTTGCATTTTCTTTATTTTCATGACTATTTACATTGTAGATTCTCACTGAAGGCATCAAAACTATGAATGAACACATGTGGAATTATGTACTTAACAAAAAAGTGTGAAATAACTGAAAACATCTCTTATATTCTAGTTTCTTCAAAGTAGCCACCCTTAGCTCTGATGACTATTCAAGAGCTGAAGAGCTTCAAGAGGTAGTCACCTGAAATGGTTTCCTAACAGTCTTGAAGAAGTTCCCAGAGATGCTTAGCACTTGTTGGCCCTTTTGCCTTCACTCTGCGGTCCAGCTCACCCCAAACCATCTCGATTGGGTTCAGGTCCGGTGACTGTGGAGGCCAGGTCATCTGGCGCAGCACTCCATCACTCTCCTTCTTGGTCAAATATCCCTCACACAGCCTGGAGGTGTGTTTGGGGTCATTGTCCTGTTGAAACATAAATGATGGTCCAACTAAACGCAAACCGGATGGAATGGCATGTCACTTCAGGATGCTGTGGTAGCCATGCTGATTCAGGTTGCCTTCAGTCTTGAATAAATCCCCAACAGCGTCACCAGCAAAGCACCCCCACACCATCACACCTCCCCCTCCATGCTTCACGGTGGGAACCAGGCATGTAGCATCCATCCGTCTCCGATCTCAAATTTGGACTCATCAGACCAAAGCACAGATTTCCACTGGTCTAATGTCCATTCCTTGGGTTTCTTGGCCCAAATAAATCTCTTCTGTTTGTTGCCTCTCCTGAGCAGTGGTTTCCTAGCAGCTATTTGACCATGAAGGCCTGATTCACGCAGTCTCCTCTTAACAGTTGTTGTAGAGATGTGTCTGCTGCTAGAGCTCTGTGTGGTATTCATCTGGTCTCTAATCTGAGCTGCTGTTAATTTGCGATTTCTGAGGCTGGTGACTCAGATGAACTTGTCTTCAGCATCAGAGGTGACTCTTGGTCTTCCTTTCCTGGGGCGGTCCTCATGTGAGCCAGTTTCGTTGTAGCGCTTGATGGTTTTTGCAACTGCACTTGGGGACACATTCAAAGTTTTTGAAATTTTCTAGACTGACTGACCTTCATTTCTTAAAGTAATGATGGCCACTCGTTTGTCTTTACTTAGCTGATTGGTTCTCGCCATAATATGCATTCTAACAGTTGTCCAATAGGGCTGTCAGCTGTGCATCAACCTGACTTCTGCACAACACAACTGATGGTCCCAACCCCATCAATAAGGCAAGAAATTCCACTAAGTAACCCTGACAAGGCACAGCTATGAAGTGAAAACCATTTCAGGTGACTACCTCTTGATGCTCATCAAGAGAATGCCAAGGGTGTGCAAGGCAGTCATCAGAGCTAAGGGTGGCTACTTTGAAGAAACTAGAATATAAGAGATGTTTTCAGTTATTTCACACTTTTTTGTTAAGTACATAATTCCACGTGTTCATTCATAGTTTTGATGCCTTCAGTGAGAATCTACAATGTAAATAGTCATGAAAATAAAGAAAATGCGAAGAATGAGAAGGTGTGTCCAAACTTTTGGCCTGTACTGTATGTATATATGTATATATGTATATATGTATATATATATATATATATATATATATATATATATATATATATATATATATATATATAGATAGATAGATAGATAGATAGATAGATATACACACACACACACACACACTCTCTACCGGTCAAAAGTTTTACAATACCCCAATTTTTCCAGTTTTGTATTGAAATTCAAGCAGTTCAAGTCCAATGAACAGCTTGAAATGGTACAAAGGTAAGCGGTGAACTGCCAGAGGCAAAAAAAAAAAAAAAAGGTAAGGTTAAACAAAACTGAAAAATAATGTACATTTCAGAATTATACAAAAAGGAACAAGAACTGTTTTATGCAACCTCATCCTGCAAAATATGATCAAACCCCTTATATTCCATTGTGTAAAAATCACAACAGAATTAACTGGCCTGTCTCTGTTTCAGCAGAGTAAAACACAGAAAGCTACTCACTGCTATCATGGAAATATTAATTACTGATATTCTAAGCTTTCATTTGGTACCACTGGTATTTGGCCATCTTGAATGGTACTGAGGGACCCCCCTGGCTCACAGCCTATTTTGAAGAAGTATCTGAGTTGGGATACAAGTTGAGGTCAGTTTCAGTTTGCTTGTAATTCTTTTCCAAACACTTCCAAACCCTTTTGTAAAATAAAAATTTGAAAATGACAGTCACGACTTGATTATCAGTGTATGCGAATGAAGGCTCTAATGCATTTTGGGGAAGTTAACTTCCACTGGGGCATAATTATCATTTCTACATGATGAAGTGATTACAAAAGAGCTGGCTTTCATCCTAAGGAGAGGAATGAAAAGATGAAGTATGCAGAGCACCTCTTTCCACCATTGTTCTTGTACAGGTTACAGAGTCATTATTTGTGGATGAGATGACTCCTAACCTGAACTACATCTGACAACTTGTAGCATGACATCTATCTGATTGATTAAAAATAGCCCACAAAATCCTTACTTGGCTGTTTATGTTCTGTACAGTTGGAAAGGATGTGCCACATGGGATTTTCATGGTTCATCCCTGCAAGGATGCAAGGAGTTGTTTTTGGTGTAACACTGCAGTCTGACTGGACACCCATACGCACAAATACAATGTTTGACTTCCGGGTGATGAAACAAAACAAACCACAGGGTTTTGTGTTCAAACAGTGGCAGATGCTCTGTGTTCACATCAAGGCTGGAGTTCTAGATGTTCTTTTATCATCAATGCTTCAAAAAGTGAGTGAAAAAGGAAATTAAAAAAGACCTGCAGTAACACTGAAACCACAACCCATAAACGCCCAAACATATACCATCGACCAAAACCGGCTACTGATCTGAAATGCTGAATAACTGTTGATCCACTAATCCTATCAATACATGTGAATATTTATTATGAAATGCAGTTTGTCATCTTTTCATGGTCATCAGATATGACCCATTTGGACGTTCAGAGGCTCTGTAGTGAACGTGGAAACACTTTACAACGTTGATTTACCAGTAAAACCCATGGATGAAGTTTATCAAATGACAGTGGATGGAGACACTTGTTTTCTGTGCAGTTAATGAAATATTTTGTTGAAAACATTTTTTTCTGATCTGATCTAATAACCTTTGAATTTAGTCTGAGTTTGTGTAACATTCTACATGGTAACTGAAGGAAATATAGGAAAATACCTCATTTACACTGAAAAATGTAAAATGCAGACAATGGTATTATAATAAATGGTAATAAATCCCTTAGGAAAGACAAAGAAAATCATCTGGAAGATGTGACAAAAATAGTTGTGGGTCTTCAAAGGTTAACAGTTGTCTAAACAGTTCTTGTTATCCATGCCAACAGATTCATTATCTCCTGCAGATGTTACAGAACATCACCAATGTTTTTTCACCATGAGACAGAGGAGACAAGTCTGAATGTGAAATACAAATGTTGTGTAGGAAAAATATTAATATGAAAAAATTAGTTTTTCTGGATTTGAACTGAAATGTCTTACTTATTTTTGCTTTAATGGTCAGTTGGATGGAACTCCTTTAACCTTGGTGCTCATTATTCACATTTTCTTAGTCCCTGGGCTTTGGGAGTTACATTTTCTGTGAGAGCATAAATGTAGCTTTATTTGTGATAAATATGGTGAACAGTTGTAAATGGCTTCAGAGTTACAGAAGTTTTAAAAGAAAATGTTCAAGTATTTCCAAGTGCCTCTTTCCACTCTATGGTTGATTGAATAAGTCATGCAGGCAGGAACAAAAAACATTAAATCTAAAATCTAGTTTTCTAAATGCCATTGTAGATATTAGTCTGCTGATTGTGCCCAATAAAGTCTGAGGTCTTGTGACCTGTTCAAAGTTTCAACCATGTCTCTATCTTAAAGCACAATATGGTGTGGTGGCTGATGTGATTTTGACCATTTTCTTCCCACTGAAAATAAATGGGAATTATTTTTTTTATTTATTTTTTTTTTTTTAATTTCAATATCACAGTCACTCAAATCACTGAGAAAAAAGGACTATACATTTTTCTTGAATTTCTCACGTTTTGATATAGTATTTTGCTAGTGTTTTCTCAAAGCTGTGGGGCACAGTAACATGCTCAAATTTGTGCAGAAGAATAAAAATGACACCAAATACTAATGTGTCTGCTTGTGCATAGCAGGTACATTATGATTTATTTCTGTTGCACTAACAAACTCAGTGGAGAAATGTATTATTTGTTGATTCATGTTACAGCATGAAATGGAAACAGCTTTGTTTCCTCAGCGGTGGATACCTTCACAATTATTGTGTGGACGTAACTCAGCTGACATATGCAAAGCACTTTGTCACCTTTTGATTTATTTACCACAGATTCATGTTTTTGTTCTTCATTAATGTGGAAATCTATGAGTTGAGGCCAACATCTCAATCTAACAGTTAGATCTGTACTTTCTAAATCTTATTACAGTGTCGAATGAAAAGGAGAAATCCCCTTTTACCGAAGGCCTTTGCTGACCTTTCTAGCATTCCCAAATTTTCTTTAACACCAATCTCATGTAGGTTAACAGCCTGAGCAGAGCTGAGTGCTGCTTATTATGTATTACTTTGCTTTTGTAGTCCTTCCACATCATTACTCATCCAGTATGCTTAAAGGTGCTCTCCCCTCTGGCAAGCACAGCTATGACAGTCAGCTTAGAAGTTCCAAGTCTTTCAAAACTTTTTTTTTCCTCAGTCTTCCTCCCCTTTCTCTGTCTCTCTATTACTCATTTTTGGTGTCCCAACATCTCTGTTTTTCCCTTCCCCCTGTCTTTCTTTCCTCCTCACTTACTCTAGTCCTAAGAGAGCACCTGACTGATGTGTTGTTCAAGGATGAAAAGCATGGCGGAGGGGAATCCAAAAGCAAACAACACAAAAATATACATGAGAAGATGAAAAGACACTGCTGTACACACATGCATACACAACACTGAATGCCAAAACCCTGAGGATTATCATCAGTGCAACACTGGACACTTCAGGGAAGACAGCATCTGCTCACTTCCATATTTAATGCCACAAAAAGAACATTGTGTTCTCAGAAAACTTCTCATTTTCACTTAGTGTAAACGCACTGGCAAAATACAGCAGCGCATACAAATTGTATCCCTTCCACTCTACATTTTTCTGCCATCCAGGTGGCTATAGAAAGTTCTCCAAACGCCCAAAGGCATTCACACTGTTCACACTGTGACTAAAAGTCATTTTGCACAGGAAATTTTGACAGACACGGGCCCTCGCCTTTCAAAGCACTGCTTTTACATCTATCTTTTCCACCAAGTTATGTAAGGTATTCAGTGGTGAGCTCTCTGGTTGCTCTCTCTCTCTCTCTCTCTCTCTCTCTCTCTCTCTCTCTCGCTCTCGCTCTCGCTCTCGCTCTCGCTCTCTGTGTTTCTGTCTGCCCAAAGAAATTCAACCAGCAAACTGTATCTGCAGAGGTGGTAAAGTTCAGCAAACACACATGCATTTAGTGTCACTGTGCACACACACTATGCTGCTTCTCGATAGACAGCCAGTCAGATACAGGACATTACAGGAGATACTGGACAAGATTACAAGGAGGCCATATGCTCTCACTTTCTTCCTTTGTCCTCCTCCTGGCTGTCGTTCATATTAAAAACTACACAATGGTGACAAGAAGGTGTGAAGATCTGGGGCCTGTTTCATGAAACTAGGATTCCGTCATCCAGGATGACTGACTAAGCCACGCTCAACGAATCCAAAACATGGGAGTCCAGGCTTCATCGGTTTCACAAAGACCAAGCCAGTATGAACGGACACGGATTCATCAAGCCAGGTGTAACTCATCCTGGATAAGTGTGTGCACTCGGCTTCCTCAATAGACCTCGACATCGATCACAGATTCACCGATTCACCATCAGTGACGTGCAGTCAGAGGAGGCAGGGGAGGCAGAGCCTCCCTTGTCAATCTTGAAAAGAAAAAAAACTTGACTATAAAATATAATAAATGTTGATAGTTGTCAGCTGGTATGTCCTATAAACTCATTTTCCGTTCGAATCCAATATTGTTATTATTATTATTACTTTTTGCCAATTAGAACAGCAGAATTTCCGCATGCTCCGTTCAAATACAGGGAGGAGATGCGTTGTGAGGCAGCAATGTGCTGTGCCTCCAGGAGAACTGTCTACTCCCCTCATGAACTCTGCTGGTACCCGATGAAAATATTGTGTCGCTGTCCCTCTGTATATCGCAGTTAAAATGCTTTCAAACACTCTGATTATATCCTTCCATAATCTGCATAACGTATGGAATGTATTTCTGTAATGTGTTTAGGCTCGCAGATTAATCATAAAACCGCAGTGAAAAAGTCCCTAGGGGAGGCAAACAGTACCCCTGCCTAATGAGAGATGGCGCCTGTGAGTCCACAGATTCATGCGCTTATAATCTTCTTCGTTCTTTTTTATACACTTTAATTCACCATGATCGGCGCATGGATTTCATGTACAAATAAAGGTAAGACCATAAACTTTTTTTATTTTTAGTTTGAAATGGCTCTTTTTGAAGGTTTCCTGTTGAGTTCCTGCCAGTCTACCTATGCTGACTTGATGCAGAGCCCATATACCCAGGCCATTCCTTTTGCTCACTCTCTCTATTCCAGTTTCTCAGGCCACCATATATTTGTAGATCTGTCTCTGAAAGAGTCAGTGCCCCCCCAGCCATGAACCCCACTGCACGTCACTGTTCACCATGGTAACTAGAGCACCGGACTTTACCCCATCGGACGCAAAACTCCTCATTTTGGCAAACGAGGAAGTAAAGGACCGAATCAAAAAGAAAGACAACACCACAACAGTTACAAAAACAACCAGAGACAGCGGTAAAGGACTGCAGACCACTGAATGAGTTAAGTAGTGCACAAACACACACTGACCACTCGGCTGAAACCGTCACAATTACAACCCAAAGAGTTAATGAACATCTGTGAAAACGGAGTTGTGAAATTGTAAGTTAAACTAACTGTAGATGTGAGTGAAATGGTGTAAATGTAACTTCATCAGACTGAAGAACTCTGATAAATAGATGAACTCACTGACTTCAGTGAATTTACCTTTGGGATAAATAAACTTATCTTATCTTATCTTATCTTGTTTTATCTTATCTTATCTTGTTTTATCTTATCATGATTCATGACTTTGACATTGTTAATTAACCCATAAAGACCCAAACATCAATCACTACTGATCTAAACTGTTTAATCCCTGTTGATCCACTAATCCTATTAATCCATGTCAATAATTAGTGTAAAATACAGTTCTTCATCTTCTCATGGTCATCAGATATGACCCATTTGGACATTCAGAGGCTCCATAGTGAACGTGGAAACACTGTCATCTTCTACAACATTGATTCACCAGTAAAACCCATGGAGTTGGATCAATGACAGTGGATGGACACACTGGGTTTATGTTCAGTTAATGACAGATTGGACTGAAAAAGACACTGTTTATTCAGTTTGATCTGTTTCTGATATAATAACCATCAACTTTAATCTGAGCTTTAATGAACATCTACATGATCAGTGAATTAAATATAGGAAAATATCTGATTTATACTGATAAAATACAAACTACAAAAGATAATATTCTAACAAATGGAGATAAATCACTTAAGAAAGGTTAGCTATAGAGAAAATTTATTTGTGAACTGACATTAAAGTAGTGCTGGGCCTTTATGGGTTCATGAACACTGTTCATTGTTTGTGATGTTCGTTGTTTGGTTTCATATTCTTCATCTTATCATTTCAGATGGTCCATGCTGACTGTCTCATCAGTGTTGTGTCTCAGTGGTCTGGTTCTGGTTCGGCCCATGACCCCTGAGTCTATCGGACCTCTGGAATCTGTCAGCGCCTATCACAAGGTGAGCCACACAACCTCTGTTAACAACCACTTTTACATCAGATCTGTGTCCAGAATGTCACTGTATTTCTGAGGTTGTGATGCTGAGCTTTTGTGTTGACAGGTGAATTGTCTGGTGTGTTTCTGGGGGACAGGGGGTCTACCTGGGGGGCAGGGGGTCTACCTACCAGCCTTTTCTCCTGACACCATACACAGACCCCCAGGAACCACAGCAGGCCTACAGTCATGCCCATGCCAGGACAAGGACCAGGATCCAAATGACCTTTGACCTCCTGAAGGAATGCTTTCACTGTCTTCACCACTTAAGGGTCAGCCCTTTGAGGTCATGTGACATCACTGTGGCCTGTACTGTCCTCCACAATGTGGCCTGAGGAAGAAGAGGGAGGGAGGGAGCCCCCCCACCCACAAAAGTGCATCACACATAGACTGGGACAATCCTGCCATCTTCCCTGATGACCGCAGTGATCAGCTGGCCAGGGACCAATATGTGTTCAATTATTTTAGTTCAGGTGCACGATTTAAGGTAAATATGTCCTGCAGGGGCAGAGGAATTTGTGGGGTTTTTTTTTGTTTGTTTGTTTGTTTGTTTTTTGTTATTCAATTTAAATTGATTTGGCCTGTTTTGATGTTTGTGTTACATACTGTGTATATACTGTATGTATACTGTATGTATACTGTGTATATACTGTGTGTTTACTGTGTGTACTGTGTTGCAGGGAGGCTACTGCATCCATTCATTTGTCTGTTCATTTGTTACGTATGGATTTGTCTTGCATTTCTTTCAGTGTACAGACATGTGTATTTCTGTCAGTGTGCAGACATGTGGGCTGTATTCTACCTTTAAATGTGCATTTATTCTTCTGTTCTATCATATGCTTTGGTTCTGTTCTTTCTATCTTGTACAGTCTCTGTGTGACTTCAGTTTTAAAGGAGCTGATGGTTTTACTTGCTTTGATTGATCCTTATTCAGTAAAGGAACATCATGTTACTCTTTGTGTATTTATATTTATATGACATACATAGTCCATGGGAAACTGTCAGTTATCCAAGTATAAATAATACAAAGACTGAAAGGGTCAAAGTAATCAAATTCCTTGGAATAACTATACAAAAGAAGTGAAGTTGTTGTATATTGTAGTTAATGGAGGTGTGGGGGAATACTGACAGAACTAATACAAATCCAATCAACATTATTCAGAAAAGGCCAATACCACTGATCAATAAAGTGTCCTATAGGGAACACACACATCAGTTTATGATCAAACTAAAAGTTTTAAAGTTCGGTAACTTAGTCTACTTTAAAACAAAACAATTCATGTTGAAAATTTAAAAAATCGGTTGTCTGTTCATATTCAGAGCTTGATTAAAATATGGGAAATTATTTCTAATTTCAGAGGAAGTCATGTGTTCAATAAACCTTCTGTTAGAACAAATAGGAAGACATTTAGTCTGTGTGTTGGAGGAAATGTTTGGAACAAGTTCAATCCTGAGTTCAAAGACTGTACAACACTATTTATGTTTAAAACTAGGTTTAAATGTCATGAAAATAAATGAATAATGTGAATGTTCATTTTTCCACTCAAACTATTGAATTGTTTAGTTTTTTGTTGTTTCTATTGTTACTAAGCTAAAGGCATTGGTATCTATTTTATTTCATTTTGTTTGGTGATATGAATGGGGGGGTCAGCAGAATGATCTTAGGCTTCAACCTATTCCTTTACAGACTCTTTAGTTTTTAAAAAATTGTATCTGCATAAATGTTTAATGTTTGAAATGTCTGAATAAACACAATTGAACTGAACTGATCTAATGATTGCAAAATCATTTAAAATCATCATTTATGTAAAATTATTGAAATTAATAATCACAAATGTTTATATACTGACAGTGGGTCTAGTTACTGTGATTCCATTGTTTAATGGGCAGTGGAATAACTATTGGTTTCCATTTGTGGTGACTGTTGACTGAAATGAGGGATGAGATAAAATAAATCCTGGAACTTAGCCTGGTCTGGACCAGGCTAGCTCCACAGACTAAATCTCCATGGTAACTTATATCAAAACATATCCTGCTTTCCCCTATCCTGCTTTTGTGAAACCAGATCATGGATAAGTTGAGCCAGGATAGCCATCATATCCCGGCTTAATCCCTTATCCTAGTTTTGTGAAACAGGCCCCTGGTGGACCCAAGGAGGAAAACAGGAGAGTGTTAGAAATACTGGTGCAAACCAAAAACAAGTTTTTTGTACTGTCTGATTTTGTATTTCAGTCACTCACACACATATTCACCACATTAATATAATGGATGGTGTAAAAGCAAGTGAGTCGGCCTTAAATGTACAGCAACTGTGACAGCTATTTATTATTTTGCACTGACTTTAAAATGAGCAGTGATTGTATGTTTCACCACCATGTTATTTATGGACCTCACTACGCAAGTACCTGATTGTAAGGAAAACTGGGAAAACACTTGACATACAAGAAAAGCACACACACACATAAAAGCATATGCATCCAAGTATGCCTGTTTTCAGTATGTGTACTTTTAGGTGATTTTCCTGCTTAGTTTTCAAATTGAAAGGAAAACTATATGATCACATCATTTTTAGTGAAATCAACTTAGTCAAAAGCATTTGTTTAACATCTGTTAAGCTTTTTGTGAGGGCATGTTTGTGTGCTGTTTGTCTCTGTCTATGTTTTAATCTTTCAACAGCCTCTTTTCATGCAACCTTAACCTCAGTTTAGGGCTCAAGCCGTTTTGGCTTGTAAAGGTAGCCAAAAACAAGTGTTACTGATAACATGGCTAAAGATGGCTCAGTTCCATGGAGTTGAACCCGTTGGTCATTCCAGTGAACCAACATGTGTTGAAACTCATGTTACACCTGTGTTTTCTGTTTTAACCTTTTAACCCTTTAAGACACACAACTATTTTTGTCACAACATCCAAATAATTTTTTTGTCTTTCCCAAGTGATTTATTACCATTTATTATAACATTATCCTCTGAATTGATCATATTACAATGAAAATCATGTATTTCCTTAAATTTAATTCACTGATCATGCAGATGTTTGTTATAGCTCAGAGTAAATTCAAAGATTATTAGATCAAAACAAGAAAACTGAAGAAAAATGATCAATGTTGCAGAAGATGACAGAGTATCCACATCCACTATGGAGCCTCTGAATGTTCAGATGAGTCATATGTGATGACCATAAAAAGATGACAAACTGCATTTCACACCAATTATTTGTATATATTGATAGGATTAATCAACAGGTATTAAGCATTTTAAATTAGAAGGTGCTTTTGGTTGGTGGTGGATGTTTGGGTCTTTATGGGTTAACATCAGCTCTTTTCATGGAACCCTTGGCAAGGGTTAGACTTAAGGAGGGGAAGGCCAATATCCATGTATAGTATTGTTAATTTGAAATGAAATATCTTGTAGTTTCTGAGTTCAATGTGACTGAAACACAACCCCAACTACAATCACTTTTAACGTGGTTCAAATGTACTACTAACACTAACAAGCACAGTCATAAACAGGCATGCATTGAAGGCTGCAGCTCTAGATATGAAAACAGCCCCTCAGCAGCAGTGTGTGTGTGTGTGTGTGTGTGTGTGTGTGTGTGTGTGTGTGTGTGTGTGTGTGTGTGTGTGTGTGTATGTATGTGCGCGCGCGCCCGCATATTCATCCACTATATCGTGTGGAATGAGAAGCCCTAAAGGATTAATAGTGGAGGCTCTATTACTGCCTCTCTTTATTGTTTTTTATCCAGACTTGTGGTCATTACTGGCTGACAGCGTCTGTCAACATGTAGGCTTGAATCTTCTTAGCCTGGAGATTACACACAGCCTGGGTCTATTTCCTGTCACCCCACGCACCTGTATAGTAGAACATGTCACTGAATGAAGTCATATTTTACCAGGGCAGTACCGGAGGAATAGATTGCAGAGCTGACTAACAGAATGACAGATGCTTTGAATGTCTCTGTGCTGAGTGACAGCAAACTGTCAGGGCTTTTTGTGGGTCTGTGCTGCTGTCTTTTCACTTCACAAACTGCCAAAGAGAGGGAGGGACCCATCCCACCACAGCTGAGTGAAAAAGGCACCTAGGAGGCATCTTTGGGCTTGTCAGACACAAGAAATCTAATCCAGACAGCCAAGAATTGGAATTTGAATGCGAAACCCGAAAATAGCGGCTGTCTCCGCATAATTGGAACAAATGGAAGCTGGATGTGCTGCAGAAAATAAAACAAGAAAACAACTGGGATGTAACGTGACACTATTTGCTGACAGATACAATAAGCTGGGGAGGGCTATGTCATAAGCAGGTGGTTGTTTGTAGCTGGGCAGCTTATAGTTTCTGTCAAACTGCTGCTGATCTCTGATCTTGTAGGTCGCAATTATGTGTGCCCCCCCCCCCCACACTATTCCTCCTCCATCCCATCCTGCTGCTATCCTCCCCTACTCTTTTAAACCCCCTCTGGTATCCTAAGCACCATTTAATTGTGAGAGGCTGAGCTGGGGAAGGAGTAATCAGATGAGAACAGAGGCAGGGGGAATCACGTGGATATACATTGGCTAACGGGGATTAATAACACTGGTGTCTTGATTGAAGTTCAGCTGCTTTCCCTGGCAAAGAGGAGGTGGGGTAGGGGAAGAACGAGAAGGAAAGGGAGATAAGTAGAGGAGGGAGTTGCAAACACATACTGTAGGAGAATAAGAGCAGGGAGGAAAGACAGATATGGGGAAAGAAAAGGGAAATAGAAAAATGGAGTTAGAGCAGTGAGAGGGAGTGGGAGGAAGAAAGAGCGAGGATAGGAGGCAGTGCAGTGCAGTGGGGAGGGGGGAGAGAGAGAGATCTAGAGACAGGAAGCATCCACTGCTACTGAGCCAGTCAGACGCAGGCAGGCAAAGAGAGAAGACTGAGGAGGGAGGCCTCGGCATCTCCAAGGCCACAGTAGTGAGGGGGTGACGAGCTCAAGAGCACTACAACCGACTGAACAGTGGGAGGAGAAGCAAACATGAAGGAGAAGAGCAGGGAATAAGGCAGGGTGATAAATTCAGAACCAGGCTTCAACAGGAAAAGGGAGGTGGGCAGCAGGATCGGAGCTGAAGAGGGTGGAAGCAGATAAAAGTTTTGGAGAGTAGGAACCAGGAGAAGGCAGAGAGGAGGCCTAGAGTGAAGACAGTCCATGTTGATGGCAAAGGTAGGAGGAGATACATGGAAAAAGAGGAGGAAGCTGTGTTGGTCTCAGGAGTCCTCCTGTTCCTCTCCGGCGTCTTCTCTCTGTGAGGCGACTGGATCTCATCCATCACCATGTTCTCTGACAGCAGGCCTCGGGAACAGAAGGGCTTTAAGCCTCACGCCCCCCACTTCATACCATGGCTGCGCAATAGTTTGAAGCCCCACCACAGCAGTGACTTGGGACTCAACGGACCTTACAAATCCAGCTCTGATGCCAGCAAAAATCTGACCCCACTGGAGAAAGCAAAAGGGATCGGCTTCTTTTCCAAGGAGAAGAAGGGGGATCTGCGGTGCAATGGTGTTGGGATGGCGAGGATGCTGCCTGTGGTTCTGAGAGGACATCATATACTGTCAGGAACTCTGGGGAAGCAGAGGGAGGAAAGTCCTGCCAAGTGGAACCAGACCCCAGAGCTTCAACTAGAACCAAACATCGATTCAAGGGATGGGCCGAAGGTGCTGGACAAGACCTCCACCTCTGTTCAGGACAACCACACCTTTGACAAGAACCATGGCAGCATTCTGAGCCTGATTCAGTGTCAGAATGAAGAGACCACCACCTCAGCCAGGAAATATGGGCCATTAGTGGGACCCCCTCCCACTCCTGTTCCTGCTTTGGAGTCAAACTGTGAGGTGCCTGTTGTGGTGTGCATGGAGGACAAGGGGGGGAAGGTGTGGAACTACTCCAGCCATATGTACAGCCACAGAGACTTGCATTCATCCAGCTGGTTGGGCTCAGACACACAGGGGGTCATAAAGAGACAACATGGCTTCAGCTCCAACTTCAGCTTCATCAAACACCAGAGCAGGAATTCCCAGAGCCACCGAGACCTGAGCACACTGAGGGAGCCCCCTGTGGATAGCTTCAATGGGCCCCTCAATGGACTCATCTTTTCCACAGAGGTCCATCACAGAGGCCTGGGCTGCAGCACCACCGTCAGAAGGCCCAGAAAACCTAGACCAAGCTCAGAGCGCATTTCCAGCCAGAGTCAGACGTGGTTACAACAGAGGACTTACAGTGAATCGGAAGGAATACACCAGAAGGAAGCAAGGTGCAACAGAAAAGTGGTTCGAAACCAGATTAAACGTGTGGTGGATAACCTGGAGCAGGTCCTGACAGCACTGAGGGATGTTCAACAGGAAATGAAAGAGGTAATGAGACAGATCCATACCAATATTACAGAAAGAAACAGATAGTGAATAAGCAGCAACCCTCAGTTTTCATATCAGGTCAACCTATTATTACTGGTCTGAAAAATAAAGCACAAAGAGAAAGCAGAGAAGTTTTGCACCCTGTCACAGCATGGAGGAAGTGTTCGAGCTTATGCTAAAACAACAAACCTTTAAGGCTTGTAGGCTTACAGATAACAATGCAGCCAAGAAATGTGTGTCCTCAGCAGAATTTACCCTGTATTACAAAAAGTCAGCTTCAGGATGGCACGAATCCACCACAGTCTGCAAAGTGTTTCTCTGACTCTCCATACTGTCACTGCTTTCCAACATTTACAGCACTTGTTTTTACTTAATGCATACATTTTCATAGCAAGGATAGCTGTGCCTCATTTGTCTGATGTGCTCAAGGGCTGCTGAGATACTGAGATGATGCTGAGTTCTTCCTCTCATTCTCTTTTTCTGTCCTCATCCAACGTGCGTCCTGTGCTTCCTCATTTCTTCTTTCAGTCTCCTTCCTCATAGACAGATGCTGCTTGAGGCACAGCTGGATTACATCTGAAGCTTTTCATAATGCATTTATATCTAAGTATCTGTCCTTCATTATCCTCTTCTAGAAAAACTGACACAAACATCTTGCTCCTGCCATGTGGTGTAGGAGCATAAACCTTAGGTAGTATCCTCATCATCCTGTTACGCGAGCAGCTGTGAAAGGTTTTTGTGTGACAGTATTAATATAAAAATGATGAAAGAGCATATGAGCTACAGAAAAAAAGAGGGGAAGGAGAAGGGAAGCAGATTCAGTGATGTAAAATCCCAAATTTTCACACCAGGAATGACCGATCAAAGGAAGATAAGGCACCAGAGAAGACTTTGGTCATTTATTTATTTAAAAGCCCCATTTTATCATTCTGTTGCATGAGCAGCAACCCTCAGTTGTTATTTAATAATCAACCACTGTACTAAAAGGGAGCCTTTAAAACATTTTAGACAGTTTGTACAAATCTTCAAGCAACACTAAAGACTCACACAGCAAGAGGAAAAATATCACAAAAAGCAAACTTACATATCAATCAGATGGTGATTTTCTTCTGCTAAGTGATATCAAAAACTACATTGTAACTGAGAACTTTGTGCCAAATGATTAAGTTAAATGAAACATGTTAAAAGAAGACATGGAGACCTCAGGTAAAAAACAAACAAACATTGTTTTTAATAAACACTCTTGGGATCAACAGATGAAATACAGCTGGGTCATCTGTACTTTTATCATCCTAAATTTATGACATTAACAAGCAGCACAAACCCAGAGTCACTTGATGTGCTTATATGAGCTGTACTTCAAAGTAATATGAAAAGCCTCACTCAAAAAGCTTCAGCAACAACAACCAAAAAAAAAAAAAAAAAGATAAACCAGGTCATCTTTTGACATCGGCAAGGATGTTATTGAATAGAGAGAACAAAACAATAATTCATCTGTTCCAGCAGGGCTGAGGATTTATCTGTGCACACAGAGCAGGTGGAGAGATAGGTCAAACATTTTCCCCAGCCTTGTTTTCTTCAGCCCCCATCACATAAACGTGTGTGTACATATTTGTGTGTACTCTATATCCTCAAACATAACTGTGTGTTTGTGTAATTATTTGGGTTGTGTGTACAGACACAGGCTCTGCAGTCATTTGAATATATGCATGTATGTAGATGTACTTACCCATGTGTGATAGATTGTGTACAGTGCAACTCCATCTGTCTCCAGAGGGATTTCTTCAAAGGGACATCCACCTACACGTAATATTTCCCGCAATAGTAATCCTGTTTTTAGGTAAAGCTTTTTTTGGTGAATGTAGTATAAAGGCTCATGTGACACTTGGATTACAGATATAAATCATACAAGAATTTACTCCAAATCTTTCCATATTATAAATGGACACTCACAACCAGTGCACCCAGATTTTATATATTTGCAGTCCAGTCCTCATTATTGTAAACTCTGTAGCTACTGTATTTTTATGCTCTCAGTTATGTTAAGTTTCCATACAATGACATGGAATAGGACGAATACAGCAAAGGTCTGCATTAATACTGTGAAACAGTACTGAGGTGATTATTTGAATGGACTGTTAATTGGAAATGACAGTCATCGTCATAATAGAGCAATAATAATGATCTATTAACCAAAAATACCAAACATCTGTGTCTGGCTTTTTAAATCAGAAACACATTTTGCCTGTCTTTGCTCAATATCATTTCAATTTGAGTATCTAATTTTCTCTGGGTTGTTCAAAAAAGCAGTAGCACTTTATAATAGGGGTTTTGTTAGCAAAGATTTACGGATAGGTTAGAAGAAGGCTACTAATTGTGTTTATAAGTCGCTAATGAGTTAGTAAATGAGTGAGTTAAGTAAGGAGCACAATTTGAGATTTAAGTGTCAACATTATCAAATAGTGAAACTGGATCACGTATGAACTTCTTTATTTTGTTTATTAGTCAGTATGTTAAATCGTTTACTGAATTACCATCATGTAAAATTAGATGAAACAAGGGACCTTAATAGAAAGTTTGAAATAAATCCCAATTCATCAGTGAATAGAGGGTATGCACGCGACATCACTGCTAGCGGACGTCACCACGGTTACGCCCACTGAGTGGCAGAAAGAGGGAGATGAGTGACAGTGTTGGCTTCAATACCGTTTAAACTTAAGAACAATAATCAATAAAAATGGGGAAGAGCTCTTGTGCGATTGATTGTATGAACAGGTTTGAAAAGCAGTCGGAGCTATCGTTTTACAGACACTGAAAGACAAAGAACAGAGAAGTACGGTAGATGGATCCAGGAAACCAAACCTAGATTTGTGGATCCCATTTCGTGTCAGGTAATATTAATTTATGCTATATTTTTGGGTAAAATCATATGTTAAATGATGTATTGTTTTGGCTAATGTTACTTCTTACTAAAGCTCTTGGTTTCATGATCAGATCTTTCATGGTTTTCGTCTTCATTTTGTGATTCTGAACCTTGTGCTCCTACATGATTTGTAAACTAACTTAAACTGAGGCTAACCCAGTTTTTCAAATAAGGGGGTACTTGAGCAAAAAGCTACGACAGAGTATTAGGGCCACATAAGAAAATAAAAACGCTTGTCACTACGAGAATAAAGTCATAAAATATCGATATAAAACCCGTAATTTTATGATGAAGTCGAATATAAAAAGAATCACAATGTTATGACAATAAAGTCGTAGTTTTATATATATATATATATATATATATATATATATATATATATATATATATATATATATATATATATATATATATATATAAGGGTAGAGACTGCGATCTGGTAGGATCAGCGATTCTACCAGTAGAGACTCCGATCAGAGTCTCTACTGGTAGAAACTCCGATCCTGCCAGTAGAAGGGTTAGGGTTAGGGTTAGGGTTAGGGGTTAGGGTTAGGGTTAGGGTTCGGATTGGAGTTTCTACCAGTAGAGACTCTGATCGGAGTTTCTACTGGTAGAGACTACGATCGGAGTCTCTACTGGTAGAATCGCCGATCCTACCAGATCGCAGTCTCTACCCTGACATATATATATACAAACTCATAATTTAACAAAAATGTCATTTGTTTATGAGATTAAAGTCGTCATATTCTAAAGCCATAATGTTACAAGAATAAAGTCCCTGCTCGTCCACAGCAGTAGTATCTGTGTTGTATAAAGTACTTGATATTAACTAGACGTAAATCTCCTCAGTACCAGTAGATCATGCATATATTCACTGGGGTCAGTACATGGTCTACTGTAAATGCACTTTCGATCAGTTGGTTTTCTGCCTAGTTTTAGCCCCTGGTTGTCAGTGATGATGAAACCATGTCAGTGGCGGCTGCTCGTCTTTCAGATGGGGGAAGCTCATTGTTGGCTTACATTAAAAAAATTGTCAAGTTATTTAAACATAAATTCGGCCCTCCGTTCCTTTTTAAGAAAATGGTCAGTGACCATTATTATTATTATTATTATTATTATTATTATTGTTATTATTATTATTATCGTACCAAGTCGGCATCTTTTCCAGGGACTGGACCAGTGTCCAACAGAGCTAGGCTGCTTAGATTGCTTTGGCCCATTGTGTTGTGGGTGTAAGACTTCAGCCTTTTTAAACAAGAGATGCTCCTTTCACTCCGACCTAGCCGACAGTTTGATTGATTTAACTATCTACAAAACGATATTAAACTCGAACAAGAAATGATTAAATTGTGGAACTGAAACAAGAAAACGTTGAAACTATGTTAAATTGAAACAAGGAAGTACAATGAGTGTGTTTTATTTACAGTGCAAGAAATGAACGAGTAATTTCGTAGTGGTTTCTCTCTGATTTCACAACAGAATGTGCGACGCTATTAAACTGAACTGTGTCAGTGAAGTAGATCTGAAAACAGCTGTCAATCAAACGGGATTCAGCCTTTCGACTGATCCTCCAATCAGCATGTGGGATTCTGGCGTCCAGCCCGGCCAAGCTCCGCCCACAGCTCCATTCACCCCCAGAGACACCCGGCGTCCGGGGGCGGGACAACATCGTGGCATTTATCCAATTACCGTCCAGTTTTGACGCAATGAAAAAAACTGTTCCATTCAGTCCCATTGAAGCCCATAGACACCCGCAGTCTACGGACAAATGCACTGAGCAGAGATCGAATGAGAGAACAGTGCAACAGGAATGGAGGAGAAGTGAACAGCATCTTGTCCGTTGATTTGTGATAAAGCTGATTCTGAACAAACTCATCTGTGAGATGAACGTGTTCTAACACATTTGTAGTCAATAAAATGTCAACACAACCGTACATATTTAACCATTTAATTTTCGTAATTTTAGGGGAAGCCGGGCTTCCCTTGCAGTCTATGAGAAATCGCCACTGAACCATGTATATGTGTTTCAGGTAAAAATAGCGATGATCCCCTAGCAATGTGATTGTAAGGCTATTCCAAAATTACTAATATCTCCCAAAATATTGGTCCTATCAACTTGCCATTTTTGCTAGTCTGTTCCTTGACCAAAAATACATAAGTATGCCAAACTGAAGCAGTAAGCTCTTTCCAAATTTTGTGTGAATCCCCGAACACACACATACACACACGCACACACACACACACAGAGGCCACTTGGCTTTTATAATATAGATTATATATTGATAGTGTTTTCAGCCACTGCTACAATACTCCCCAGATAGCAAATATTTTGGCAGTATTATGGCATACATTTGGCATTTTTGGCTTTCTTTTGGCATTATGAAAACCTTTAGGCTTAACTGTGGTATGATTAAGGTTATCCATAATAGATATGGAGGCACCAGCAATATATGGCTGAGTTATGGCATATGTCTGGTTAACCAAAAGACTGGGCAAAGAGCGGGATCAAGTATAGGGATGGGATGGCATGTTTTGGCTACTTTTTGGCTGGATTATGGAGATTTGGGGCTTTTCTTGGACAATTATGGCTCTATTTTGGAAGTCCACAATTAGTTTTGGGTGAATTTTGGCTTCCCTCTGGTTTGATTTTGGCTCACCTATTTTGGGCCATTTAGATCCGCCCAGGACTTTGCCAAATGGCATGCCAGTTTTGGGCCAAATTTAAGCCATAATGATTTTGCTATCTGGGTTAATACATTAGAATCAATGTTTAGCCAAGAACTAACTTCAACTAAAACTAGCTAGGTCACAAAACACAGTGATGTGTTCTGCTAGCACATGTTAGCAAGATATAGCATCCAAAATGGTCATGTAACTTAAGTTACATCCACATTACATAGAACCCTCTCTTAGGTCTGTAGTTGCCGTAGGTGCGTTTGTTGTGACACAAGCAATAATAACAATTTAACAGCATGACTAAGAGTTTAACATGCTAATAGCTAACATGAGCATCACTAGCAGTTTACTGACAGACCTTAAATTGTCTAGCTACATTTTTATCAACATGTGTTTTGTCAGGGATGTACATAATCCAGCACAACATAAATTATAGAACATTCAGGGAGGACAATAAAAAATGTTTAGTCTTCATTCAGTCTCAGATGAAACTGGCAGGTGTAAATGCTGCTGAAGGAGAAGGACACTCAGTACGTAATGCAATCAGATTTTTTTTTTTTTTTTTACTGTAATTCTAATCTGTGCTCACTCTTGAACAAGCAACAGATCACTATGTATTATAAGAGCTTATTAATGATTTAGAAAGTGTTTACAACCTAATGAAATATTTATAAATTCTTTACAAGATCATCTACACTGTAAAGTGGTACCAAAAAAGCAATAGTGGTGGAAATATGACCTTGAGCTCTGGGAAACTGACTGAATGGAATGAATGCAAAATTATTACATTAATTAATAAATGACAATAAGACATAATTATAGCCCTGTTAAGCAATGACAGAAGATAATTGTTTACGCAGGAGTTTTTGTTTATATTTTGTAGGTGGTGCATCAAATTGACTACCTAACATCGTCCATTGATCTGAATGAGGACGAGCAGCAACAGCATGGGACCAGAGGAGGAGATGATATCAAGGCTCACAGTAGCAGCAGCTCCAGCTCAGGTTCCAGCTCCAGCACCCGTCAGAGATCAGCAGAACCTGAGGATCAGCCAGGATCAGGCGTGTGGAGGGATCATCCAACCAAGAGCCAGTCTCCATCAAATGTGCTGCTGCTTCCTGTAGAGAGGAATCAAACCCCACGCTTCACCTGTACTGTTGGGTCTTTTCCGAGACAAGCTGCTAATCTCCTACTGTCAGTGTCAGACAAGACAAGCAGCCCACCTCAGTCCCAAACCTCCTCTGAAGTTACTGCATCTCCACAAATGACCCTCCCAGTTCGCCCCCCCACTCCTGGCCTTTCCCCTCTAACAGTAAACCTCTATCACCCCAACAGTCCTGTTTCTCACCCCCACTCTCCCAGGCCTTTCTCCTCCATCAGAGTCAGCCCCATCTCACCTCAATCTCCCCTATTTCCAAAGCCTCACCTGCCCCCCTCCCTTAGCCCTTCTGTTTCCAAAGAGTCCAAACTGAGATCTCATCAGACCCCCCAAGGCGACCCCCCATCTGCTGGCCCAGTCCCTGCAACATCGACCCAGCCTCCTTCTGCCATATGCTCCCCCACCAACTACCAAACACAAACGGTATCCAATGCTGACAGAGAGAGACGGGCATCCTTGGCAGGGGCTCACAGACCCTCCCAGGTGTATGCCCCCCCCCCTGCAGCAGCAGCCAAACCACCAACATCACAAGGCCGCAGAGGTCGTAAGCCTCCACCGTACCCACATCACAGGCTTTCTGAAAACACAAACAAAGCCAAGGAGCCCCGCAAAGCCCCTCCATACCCAGAGAAAAGAAGGCTGCTCTCGACCACTGTGTGAGACAATGCAGCAGGAAAAGGACAGGGGGGAGGCTGAATGAACAGAGCCATAGTCACAGCACCAGCCATGAGTCTGCAAAGAGTGGAGAGTGATTTAAGGTTCACAGAGTTGAGCTGACACCAAGTTTCCAAGGTGACAGGACTTAGACGCATCTTGGGGTGAGTATGTCCAGAAGACCAGTACACTCTGCTCATATCTCTAGAGGACATACGCTCAAAATGCACAATATCTGTCTGGGTAACAAGAGCCCCGGTACAGATGTTCATTTAACCACCAGGCTCTCACACTCCCACAGATTACTCAGTTAAAGGGCAACAGAAAAAGTCAAATTAGATAACTTCAGCTAGAACATGAAGGAAATTATAATTACTGCTGGATGACAAGACAAAGAAAGAAATGATTATTTTAGTGCGCTTGCAACCAGACACAACCACTCACATGCGTCAGTGTGGTCTGGGTTGGATAATTGATGGTATAATGAGAAGTCAGTGCAGCTCAAGCATCTTTGGCTTGAGTGAGGGAAGTCAGACTGGAAAGCTGTGATAGATATGAAGACAGATCAGGTCTCACAGTATGAGAAACTTAACACGGCTAAATGAGAAGTGACCAGGCTGAGCAACTCCAAGCCGCCCGGGTCACTAGCATTGAGCCTCGGGCCGATGTCAGGGGATTTGAGGAGCATCTGACTGCTTGCTGTACCCTTCACCCAAGTCCCTGGTGTTACAGGAACCCCATCTCCTTCACTGCCTCCGGCTTGACCAACCCGGCCACTGTCTCCATCTCTTCCAAATGTCAGGAGATGCATAGAAATAGGAGGCAAGGGTAGGAGAGGAAACCAACCAGACTGACATAACAAATCTGAAATCAACAATCTTTCAGTAGCTGGAAGGAGATTTGGTGCATTATCACATTTTACCAGTACCTCAATGTACTGTGTAAATAGTTTTTTCCACTGAGAAATTCTATTGCATTAAATGTTAATGGCTGAGTAAGCCTGAGTCAAAGTTAATGTTCAGAAAAAAAAGCAGGTCTTGGTAGTATTTTCTAAGAATGTTATAGTAAATAGTCATTAGGACAGGGAGTGGTTTGATCTGAGGGTGTTCTGCAGGGTGATTAGAATTAACAAATTACTAAAACGAACAAATAGTGCTTAACCCACAAAGACCCAGAACTGCTTTTGTGCATACTTCCAAATGAATTTTTATCTAAATCTAACCTTTCTTAAGTGATTTATCACCATTTATTATATCATCTGCATTTTGCATTTTTCAGTGTAAATAATGTATTTTCATATATATGTAATTGACTGATTGTATAGATTTTCATAAAAGCTCAGAGTAAATCCAAATGTTGTTATATTAAAAAAGAGGAAAGTTAAGAGAAAGTTACTTTTTCAGCAAAATATATCATTAACTAAACATTATAACAAGTCTCTACATCCACTCTCATTTATCAAACTCTAAGGGTTTTATTGGTGAATCAATGTTGTAGAGGATGACGGTGTTTCCATGTTCACTAGGGAGCCTCTGAATGTCCAAATGGGTCATATCTGATGACAATGAAATGATGATAAACTGCACTTTACACCAATTATTTACATGTATTGATAGGATTAATGGATCAACAGGTTTTAAACATTTTACATCAGTAGATGCTTTTGGTTGCTGGCAGCTCCTTAGGTCCTTATTAGTTAAAGAAGGATTTTGTTCAATAAAATAAAAAAAACAAAAACAAAAAAAAAAACAGTTTTTAACAAAATGAAAACAACATAGAATAAAACAATATAACACAAATGGACAAACGATGTGCCAGACGATATGCCCCCACCCACCCACTCACAGACCTCGATCTGGTACGTGAGCAGGGGTGTGTGAGACAAGTAATTTATAATGTTGTGATGTACACAGTAGTCGCTAGCGCATCCACATGCACAACGATGTCACCCCCCATGTGCTTGTGCCCCCCTGTGAAAGTGTCCGCTTCCCCACAGGGGGCATGCCCCCTGATTGAGAACCACTGGTGTACAAGAATAATATGACTTTACATAGTACCGGATATTTAATAAACAGTGGTTATTCATACATAAAAATCTAATAAAACTACAACTCCTATTAAAATGCAATTAAACGTCAAGCCTGATTGGTTGATTCACTTGAGCCATAATAGATAAAAGTGCACTTTACTTTTTCCATGGATGGACCATTAGTCCTTATGAGGGATGCTGGGTCACTTTATGTTCAATTCAATTCCATTTTATTTATAGAGCCCAATAATACAACAAAGTCGCCTCATGGGGCTTTATAGAAATTGATGAATTGGTAAACAAACAAACAAACAAACAAAACTGTGATTAGGGTGAGGAGGTCCATCCAGACAGGATGTTGCAACAAAAAAAGAGATCTTACATAATATTGTGAATAGATTTGTACAGGGCAATCTCAGTGTGTGAAGGCCAAGGAAAAAACCCACTCTTAAATTTGGGCAATGTTGCATATTAAACATAAGGAGGACTTTGGAAAACTTTCACATTACACAGTCCACCACTGCATCCAGAAACACAACCTGAAATACAGTACTGAAGCTGTATTACACAAGGAGTTTCTGGATCCAAGCTCATATCAGATGGACTGGAGAACAGTGAAATGTACTGTTTTCACATAATTCCGCTAGTTTAAAAAAAAAAAACAGACATCAGATAAAAAAGTCATCTGTGAAGGGACCGTTGATGTGAACACATAAGGCCCAGTCCCATTTTACCCCTTGGCCCTCCCTCTTACCCCTACCCCTTCATTTTGCGCATTCACGTGAAGGGGTCGGGGTGTCATGATTCTCGATGAGTCACAGGGGGAAGGGCTAAGGGGGAGGGCTGTTTGGCCCTCGAAACTGAGATTTTTCAGGAACACACTACAAATAGAAGGGTATGAAAAATATCTCATAATTCTGTTCGAATCAAGATGCAAGATGGAAGTAAACACAGCAAAAAAGTGCAGCAAGTGTGATTTTGGGATTGGGATTGGACCATAGACTGAGTTTTACAGAGATATGTGCTGACATCAAGTCAACATCTTTTCCATGAATTCTGTGGTTATTTCATCAGTACGATGTCAGGCCTCATTCTGCACCATGTCCATCAGTGTGTCTTCATAGTTTTAGTCCTGGTGCTGGACTATCCTGCCTGTCCACATGTCTCCTATTGACAATATGGACATCATGAAGAGGACGGGTAGACAAAGACCACTATGGACTGTAGAACCGCTCATGTCAGGTTAAAAATTTTTGAATGTATTGAAGAGAAATTTACAATTTATAGTGAAGTTGATCAGCAAACAAAATTTCTTTGTCAATCAAATTGAGGCTCAACTGAATCAATAGTTTCAAAATAATGGCTGACTCAAAACTCATCACATGATAAACTAGATTCTGATTCTCCTGCCTCTGTTTTGTGATCAGGGCTGTAAACATGCAGACATAATCAAAGTCAGTTCTAAATCTTCCTGATGTCTGTTCTAGGGTCAAAAGTTCAATGTAAACATGAGCAGATGGTTTATATGTTTATGGTTTCCACGGCGGCATAGATACAGCTGTACTGTCAATGTATGGATTAGAGAAATTCATCTGCTCCGCTTTACCTTGTCCTTGATGCCTAACCCAAGGCCACAGTGTGTTTATTATATCATTTATTTGGAGTTGAACATTTGACAACTGAAAGAGGAACAACAATGGTTTACATTAATGCTCTTATGCACTGAAGTGATTATTTAATCACAGCCAATTCCATAACTCTCACTTTTTTAAGCAAAAGTTTCAAACACTTGTGTGTTTTTAAACATTTTATCTTTTTCTGCTCAGAAAAGCAGTATGTAAATGTAACCTTAAACCCTGGGCAACTGTGACTGAATGACTCATCCACACATTATCAGAACCAGTAGTTTTCAGACATGAGAAGTACTAACTACATCCAAATAATTTTTGCTTCAACAAAGCTTTCAGGCATTTTACTTTTATGTCCTACATTTTGACAGAAATATCTGTAAAGAGAGACTCCTAAGGCTCCTATTTTTATTTAATGCATTTAAGGGGAATTACTGACATTTTATTTCACTCTATTGCACATCTTCACCACAAGACAAATTTTAACCTAAAGGGAGAAAAAATGGTCACTTGATATACCTACATGAGAAATGCAACAAAATGTAAAAATACCACACAGTTACCAAGACAAAAATAACGATGAAAATGTAATAAAAGACAGAAAAGATGCAGCAAGACAAAACAAAATAAAAATGGCGTAACAACAAAAATGATGGAAAAGATTTAACAGGAGAAACATAAAAGACATGACAAGACAAAAACATAAGAATGTGAATGAGCGCAAACAAGATGAAAACACTGTTGAAGACATAATGGCGAAAACATCATAAAAGACATAACAAAACGAAAACATCAAAGATGCAACAAGATGCAGCAAAAGACAAAATAAAAATAGTAAACTAGAAAAGCCCTCGGAGAGCACATACCTCTGGCAAGGCAGATCACCCCGCCCCAATCACGACCAAAATTTAATCCTTTGTTCCTTGGGCCAGTATCAACATTTCCTGAAAATTTAATCAAAATCCTTCAATAACATTTTGAGTTATCTTGCTAACAGACAAAAAAAAAACAAACGACAAACCCGATGAAAACATAACCTCCTTGGTGGAGGTAAAGATGTAACAACATCAACAACAAAACAATGTAAGACATAACTATGCAAACCAAAGATGTGGACTCAAGTCACATGACTTGGACTTGAGTCAGACTTGAGTCATTAATTTGATGACTTTAGACTTGACTTGACAAAATGCTGAAAGACTTGCAACTCAATTTGGACTCGAACACCAATGATTTGTGACTTCACTCGGACTTCAGCCTTACGACTTGAAAAGACTTGATACATTACCCAAAACTTTCAAATAAAAAAGTGTGTCACCTAAACAGTGTACTAATCAAGTCATTTCATACCTCCCTCACTGAGTGATGCAATCCACCTTTGTCTCTCCCTGCCTTCGGTGTGCTTGTGTGACCTGTCAGTAGTAGAGGTGGGAATTGAAAACCAGTTCCAACTTAGATTGGTTCCAGTTGATCAGTTCCATTGAAATTGTACACCTCATGCATTATCAATTCTTCTTAATGATTATCTCATTTCCCAGCACAACGTTTTCTGGTTTTCCCTTCGTCACATTGCGACTAGGTCTGAGCGCACTACGGACCGGGTCCAACCACACCACAGACTGTGAGGCTGTGGAAGACCAGAAAACGAGACGTCCAGAGTAATGTGACCATATGCCACTGTTGTGATTTGTCTGTCACTCACCAGCAGTGGCATCTCCACTGACCAGTCTGGATCATATCACCCTAATATGTTTTAAAATCCTCATTCTTTCAGAATATTTACATTTGTTCATTGAACAGTTCAGGAGAATACGACTGTGTTTCACTCTGTTTGTGTGTCTACAATGGTGTATATGTGTGACATTGTGAAAGATTTGATTTGGAAAATGGTGAAACAAACTCCACTATGACCTGTCCAACTACTTTTTCCCACTCAAAAAAACATTCTGGAATTGATAGGAGAACTGATAAGGAATTGGATTGGTAAGCAGAATCGACAATGCATTGATAGTGATAAAATCCTACCAATTCCCACCCCTAATCAGCACTTTGTTTTTGTACATTTTGTACATGTTTTCAGTTCACTTATTTTATCAAATATGTTTTGACAAATAAAGGCCAATTTAAAAAGTGTATATGATCTGTCATCTAAATGTAATATATTATTACTTTTAAAAAGACTCGAAGGACTTGAAATTCAAAGTTTAGGACTTGGGACTCGACTTGGGACTTGACACTCTTGGCTCGGGACTTGACTCGGGACTTGAGGACAAAGACTAGAGACTTGCTTGTGACTTGCAAAACACTGACTTTGTCCCACCTCTGATGCAAACAATATGTTAACACCATGAAAACACCATAAAAGACTTAAGAAAATGTTACAAAAATGCTGCAACAAGACACAATGAGATCAAAATGATGTAACAACAAAAATTACTTTAGAAACGCAACAAGAGAAAAGTAACACAAAAGACATAAGACAAAAACTTAAAATGAGTGCAAACAAGATGAAAATACTGTAAGATGAAATGAGATAAGATATGACTTTACTGATCCCATCATAAGGAAATTGCAGTGTTTACAGCAGCAAAATGCAGAAAAACAAAGTGCATAGAGACAGGCAGAAACATTCAAGAGTGAAACAGGAAATAATATAAAAAAGAGAAGCTGATATTTATATCACTTGTTCTGTACAAACACACATATTATTTACATATTTATAATATGATAATAATGATATTGATTACAATTGATCAATCAATCAATCAATCAAATTTTATTCATATAATGCCAAATCATAACAAAAGTTATCTCACGATAAAGTGTCATGAGATAACTTTTGAGATAACATTTAGAGCTGGTGTAGATCAGACTCTTAATAATAATAACAAGAACAACAACAAAAAACCTAACAGATGAAATAAGAAGAAAATCATGTAACCAGACAAAAATATCTGACAAAAATCTCTTGTAAAAAACAGGACAAAAAAGGTATGAAAGCTGTAATAAAACTACATAAGCTGAGACTAGAGCACAGAAAAATGATACTGTACATTACATATATTAATGAATTAATATACATAACTTGATGTTTCTTTTTTGGCAGACACAAACAGTTGGTTGAAATGTTGTTTAAGGCCAACATTACAAAGGTTGTACTTTTTCACTTTTAATGCAGTTAGTAAATTGAGTCAGTACTTCTAATTTTACCAGAGTCTTTTCATTTAACACCAGTGTCTGTTTCTTCTACTGAAGGAAAGAATGTCTGGCCTTGTGCCACCTCTGCTAGTTTGTTTTTTGCATCCTTGGTATCTGTACGTGGTGAACGGTGCACACATAATCCAAGTCAGTGTTTGGCAGAGTCAAATCTTGCTCCTGTTTGTATTGCAGAGTTCAAACGTTGAACATAAATATTTGTATTCATAGCAGGTGGTAAACAGTAGTGATATGTGCTTGAGGTTCGACTGATGCTGGAGCTGCCACAGAGACTGAGCCAACTGATGATAAATAAAGAGCTATTGTGTAAATGGAGCCTTTTTAACTCAATGGAACACCACACTAGAGAACAAAGTTTCATTTTTCCCCCATAAGGACACAAAACCGAATGTGTGTGTGAAATAATCACAGCTTTGTTAGAAAATGCTTTAATTACAAGTAGGAAACTCAGTGGGAGTTTCGTGACGCAGCTTGTTGACAAAAAAGGTGAAAAACATGTGTCATCTTGTTTACCAAAATTCTACAATACACTACATTCTGTTGACATAAAATTGTGATGTTCTAGCAGCAGTATAACATCCCCTTCTTCTTGTGTAACAGAAATCAAACTGACTGATGCCAATTTGGGGACAATCAAGATTGCTGATTACTTACTTGGCTTAACATAAGATGAATAAATCCCCTCTGACTCTATATCTCCATAAGCTCACAAAGATCAACGTTCTATACATTCTCATATGTGTTTCTGGATTTAGATGATCCATCCCTGCAAAGCCTTTTCCCTCTAGAAATTATCAAGAAACAATGGAAGTGTTTTATCTCACTGAAACAATTATCCGAAGACAATATATGTTAATTGAGCATGCTAAAACAAGACATTTGAAGACAAATTCTTCATGAGATTTATTTAAATATAAAGTTTTGTTCCATTTGCATGCTGAGAAAGTGGCCTTTTTTCCTACACTGCATAAAAACTGAGTTTAAATTAGGCATGCATTAGTGCTGGTGCTTAAATTATGGTTATTTTGGACAGATATGACAGGGGACATAAAAATGTTCTCGGCCAGGTTCAACGTGGCCCCAGTGGTGACAGTCGCTCAGAATATTTAATGCCCCTACATTCAACATTTCTCCTCTTTTCATATTTACCCTGTAATGGGGCTGTGGGAGGTTCAATCACACTACGACTGGACTGATAAACAGACACAAGAAAAAAGAGAATTGTGACACCATGTCTTTATTCAAACATCCATCACATTTCATCATGAATCAGAATAAATCAGTAAGTACAAAAAGAAAAGCATGTACATAATAAGTAAGGTTTTTATTTCCAATTCTGGGTCAGGATCTGGATCTGGATGTTTCCTGTTGTGGCTGTAAATGGAGACTTATCGATGACAAAGCGACACAAACACATCCCCCGCTGAGTATTTCCTCAACCAAGAGGATCAGTGTCTTCTTGACAGATGAGGGGAACCAAACCCTGGCTAAAAAGGTACGTTGTACTGCATCTCAAAAGCAAATCCAGCTGCAAACATCAAATGAGCAAATCATCAGTCTAAAAGTTGATCCCCAGAACTCATCCGATGGCTGTATGTGTGGATCTGAGAAGGGTGGATCAATATGAGAGTAGATACAGGCAATGCAACATAAGAGAGCAGAAAGGGAGACCGGGGGTGGGGTGGGGGCTCATAATAATGATGTACTACTGAAACCTGCACAATATATCTGCTGATCCATGTGTGGCACCGAACGATGAAAGTTAAGGGCTTCTCTGTGGCTCAGTCTGCTACCAGCCAGCTGTCAGTACAGTGAAGCCTGTACTTGAGGATTTTTAGTCAAGTTCAGAGTAATTGTGAAGTCATTAATATTAGAAAAAGGTCGTGCTGGGATTCCTGTTAGAGGGGTCTGTTTAACGCTAGATCTGCTCTATGCTCCTCTTGAAACTGAATCAGTTACTCTCTCAAAAGAACCATGTTTTGAGGGGTCAAACAGGCTAACCAGCTCAAAACTGCACATGTATCACATGTCTAATAATGTTTCGCTTTACATATCTTAGAGGACTGGTGCATGAATGAAGTTCTTGATAGGAGTCTGTGTAAAGTAAAAAAAAATTACAGCATGAGGACTCACCCGGACAAATTTTGCAGACATGCACAAAAAATAATAATAAAAATTTTTTTGTGTATATATATATATATATATATATATATATATATATATATATATATACACACACACACACACACACGACCAGTCAAAAGTTTAAGAACACCCATCATATTTTTCCAGTTTTGTATTGAAATTCAAGAAGTTCAAGTCCAATGAACAGCTTGAAATGGTACAAAGGTAAGTAGTGAACTGCCAGGGGTAAAAAAAAAAAAAAAAAAAAAGGTAAGGTTAAACAAAACTGAAAAATAATGTACATTTCAGAATTATACAAAAAGGCAAACAAGAAATGGGTTTACAACTTAAAGCAGTTCTGCAGCAATGGAGGTTGATCAAGCCACGAAAGTTGGTGCTACCAATTCCTACAGGTGTCCCGACGTTTCTGAATTCCTTCCAACCCCCTCTGTCTGCATAAAAGTAGTATTGGAACACACTTTGGTACCATACCATTGTGAGCATTATTTGAACAGTATTGCACTGCAGAAAGTAGTGTGTTACTATAAAAATGGCGAGGAAAAGGCAATTAACGATAGAAGAGAGACAGATTATCATAATACTGAAAAATGTAGCTGTTTCCTACAGAGAAATTGCCAAGAAAGTCAAGGTGTCAGTAAGTACAGTTTCCTTCACCATCAAAAGGCACTCAGAAACTGGGGGAAATGCTGACAGGAAGAGGTCTGGCAGACCCAAAGCCACAACAGAATTAGAAGACAAGTTTCTGAGAGCCAACAGCTGTGAAGCGAAGACTTCGAGTTGCAGGTTTGATCAGTCCATAACACCTTATTCCAGTCTTCAGTAGTCCACTGGCGGTGTTTCATGGCCCAGGCAAGCCTCTTTTTCTTATTCTTACGTCTCAGCAGTGGCTTTCTTGCTGTAACTCAACCCATCAAACCTGCAACTGGAAGTCTTCTCTTCAGTTGAAACTGAGACTTGCTTACTGAAACCACTACTGAGCTGTGCTTGAAGCTGTTGTCCTGTGAGTCACCTATCACACAAGCTGTTGACTCTCAGAAACTTGTCATGTGATACTGTTGTGGCTTTGGGTCTGCCAGACCTCTTCCTGTCAGCATTTCCCCCAGTTTCTGAGTGCCCTTTGATGGTGAAGGAAACTGTACTTACTGACACCTTGACTTTCTTGGCAGTTTCTCTGTAGGAAAGACCTACATTTTTCAGTGTTATGATGGTCTGTCTTTCTTCTATCGTTAATTGCCTTTTCCTCGCCATTTTTGTAGTAACACCCTACTTTCTGCAGGACAATACTGTTCAAATAATGCTCACAATGGTATGGTACCAAACTGTGTTCCAACACTACTTTTATGCAGACAGAGGGGGTTGTAAGTAATTAAGAAATGTTGGGACACCTGTAGGAATTGGTAGCACCAACATTCGAGGCTTGATCAACTGCCATTGCTGCAGAACTGCTTTAAGTTGTAAACCCATTTCTTGTTCACCTTTTTGTATAATTCTGAAATGTACATTATTTTTCAGTTTTGTTTAACCTTACCTTTTTTTTTTTTTTTTTTTTTTACCTCTGGCAGTTCACCGCTTACCTTTGTACCATTTCAAGCTGTTCATTGGACTTGAACTTCTTGAATTTCAATACAAAACTGGAAAAATTTGGTGTTCTAGAACTTTTGACCGGTAGAGTGTGTGAGTGTGTGTGTGTGTGTATATATATATATATATATATATATATATATATATATATATATATATAAATATATATATATATATATATATATATATATATATATATATATATAAATATAAAAACTAGCCATAAACAAAACAAAACAAGAAGTCCAGCATTTTATTTTGAAATGGTTGATTTTATGCAATGTTGAGCTGCAGTACATTATTCAAGTCTCCCTAAACCAGAGGTGTGAAACATAGGGTCCACAGTGGGATGAATTTGTGAAATGCAAAACTTACAATTATGATATTAACGATCACTTTGGTCAAACTCATTTTAGTTCAGGTTCCACATACAGACCAGTATAATCTCAAGAGGGTCAGATTGTTTTAGTGTAAAAAAGTAAAACTATATTAAAATATTTACATTACAAACGATCCTTTCACAAAAAATAATGAAATAACATGAAACACCATGTACAACCTGAAATGTCTTAAGAAAAATATGTGCAATTTTAACAATATTACCTGTTACCAAATGTTTTACGTATTTGTAGATCCAGTGATCTGTAAGTTGTAATGTACACATGTAAATGATAAACTGAGGTATAACATTGTTACAATTACACTTATTTTTCTTAAGAAATTTCAGGTTTATGTTATTCACATTTTTAAAGGATGGTTTGAAAATACATATTTTCATCTAACAATTTAACTTTTTTCATTCTAAAACCAAGAGAAAAGTTTGTATTTGTCATTATTTATAAGTTATTTTGATAGTATTTAATAATAATAATGGATTAGATTTATATAGTGTTTTTCTATTAACGCCTTCTCAAAGTGTGTACAATGGATCCATTATTTATTCAGTCTGACATTCTGGTGGTGGTAAACTATGTTTGTAGCCACCACAGCTGCCCTGGGGCAGGCCGATGGAAGCGTGGCTGCCAATATGCTCCAAACTGCCCCTCCGACCACCAAACATTCACACACAATTCATATACCAGTGTGAGTAGCAGCACTGGTGTATGGTGGCAAAGTGGGTCAAGTGTCTTGCCCATGGACACAACAGCACACATGACTAGGTTTCAAACTGCCAACCCTTCAGTTCATGGACGACCAGCTCTACCTCCTGAGCCATGGCCCCAGTTCATGGTCACCGTGGTTTACTAGTCTGATCCACTTGGGATCATATTGGGCTGAATGTGGAACCTGAATTAAAATGAGTTTGATTCCCCTGCCCCAGAGGTTAAACCCAGTTGACTTCAGATGTGGTCAGAGTCATTTCAAGAACTCTGCAGCTGCTGTCAGCATTGTGATTCCGTTGAATGATGTTGTCATGGTGACATTGTGGATCTCAATGTTTCAGCAATAGTTCAGTGATTCACCTTAAAAAGGAGGATAAGGATTCACCTTGAAAGATCATATTTGGTAGACACATGTATGAGGTCCAGAAGTACAAAAAAGCCTCTAGACTAGAGCCTTATCCTAAAGTCAACAGAAGTCTGTTTTTTGCAATTTACAGCTGTTACACAATTGACACGTGAACTGAGATCTACAACATCCAATAGGAGGCCACGAATCCTTAACTGTGGCCCCCCGAATTGTGCAGAAATGCATGGGTGTAACATTACATGTTTTTTTTGCAATAAATTTACATTTAAACTGTAAAAGATATGCTTAAAAAGGCAACAATCCAATTGTATCTTGATACTGTGCTGTTGTCAAGCGGTTATCTACTTTATTACAAGTATTGCTTCTGGCCTGAAACACAAAACAAAAAGAGTTTGTGATGAGTGATCGGGGGAGGATCAAATGTGGAGCTTAACAGTTATGTGGAACAGATGAAGATAAACAGACAGAGAGATGAAGGCAGACAGCAAGGCCATCATCAGTGGCTCAAAGAACACAAGACTGAGGAAAATGGAACTGTTTATGTGTATATGATGACGATATAAGGGATTACTCAATTTCCTCTCAGGATTACACAAGAGGGATAAATCCTGCTCTACTCCAAATGTGTTATCTATACCCTACAAACCCCCAAACACCAATCCTCTATGCATTCACTTATAGCTCCAGCTCTGCTCTGTGTAAATCTTAAAGCTTTAGAGACTAAGAAACAGCTATGGAGGCACTTAATGTCATGACAGGATTTTAACAAGCACATTTTAAAGGGAAACTCTTGACAAGCAATACCTTTTTGTACCATTTTCACACATAAATCGTTTGTAGTAAAACCAGGTAATTAATGTAATGAAACAGTGCTGCCAAGACATAAGCCCTATTCAACAGTATTGTCCCACTGATTCGTCACTCAAGAGGAAGTCTCCTAAATCCATCTTTCACTGACTTCAGAGTTGAAGCTCTGAACTCGCCCTCCATCCAACAGCACGACCGAAGTCAAGTCGGACTCTAGCTGCTCAGAGCTCATCGTGCCGTGTCCGTCCAATGACTGTGAGCTTTGAAAGTTGAGCGCTGAACTTTCCATCCGTGTGGGTTACTAGAAATCAAGGGGAAAAATAAAATACTGTCAGAGACCAAAACAGAAATGACCCCATATGGCCCCTGCACCTGAAACCAACATTCTGGGAGCTGCAAGTCCAGTCACATCTGCAGTGGTTGTTGGCAAGGAAAGTACTGGCAGCAGGATATTAGATCTGCAGATAGACATGTGCTGATGTGCACCATCCACCATTTAGAAAAGTAATTAGGGCTGCGTATCACCACTGACTTCCTGAATCGATTCAACATCAATTCAATTAGGGATGTTTCAGTTACAACAGTAATGTGACTTTGATAGGAAAGACATTTTCATATTGTTAATTTTAATCTAGTGCATTAAAATATTCATGTTACATGAATCACTGACATCAGCAGTTATATGAATGTACCCACAAATTAAAAGACAATTAATGACCACACAGATTATTTACAAGCTCTAGCATCTAAACTTCTTTGATTAACCATGTCATTAACTCCACAAATGCCAACTAACCTTTTCCTCAGTGAAGAAATGATTAAAGCTCGATTCTGTTTTTTTAAATTTTCTTAATCAATAATGGATCATTCAAAGATTAGGGCTATACCATTTGGTGGAAAAACTCATATTATTGTTATTATTGTGGACAACATTAAAATTAATGATTGTAGTATTGTAAAAGTTGAGTCTTCATGTTTGCTTATCAGGGTCAATGTCCAGATTATCACCATACAGAGCACAGCATCATGTATTTTTGGGCACTGGTTGAGTTTATTGAAGTACATTTAACTGGTCTCTTTTCATGTTCTTTCATACGGAATGTACTTTATTTAATCGAACTGCAGGCTTTTGCAATTATATGATTACAAATGTTGACATCACAGCTGTAATTTAAGTTTGATTAATTGAGCAGCACTAATGAACATAAATTTTAATCAGAAAATAGATTTTTTTTAAAGCCAGTCCTAAAAGTAATAGCTACTCCAATTTTGTCAATAATGCCACAGATGAGTTTTATATCTGAATTTGTTTTCATTTATAGCTGCTGTTCACATCAATTTAAGGGCTGACTGATGATTTGCATGTGTTTATGTTCAGTTTGCTTTGGAGTCTGGGAGCTGGCTGTGTTTTACATTAGCAGACTGCATTTCTCCACTAATAGAAGCTGGTGATGCTGCAGTAGAGGAGCAGGACAAACGTAGTGAAGAACTTGAGAGTGAATGTTAGGACCTTTGTGGAAAACCTGAACCAAGTTCTCTACCTAGAAATCTATGTACAGGAAATGGAGTTTGTCATTATCAATATACAACCAGTTCCCCGCACAAAACAGATCCCAGTATACACATCATAGAAGCCCATAGGAAAACACATTAAATATAAAAACTGACCAACTACTTGGTGCTGATTGGATGCTTGACAAATCAACAGTGGCTCTGACAGTGGCTACATACAGTTCTGTGCAAAAGTCCTGATCCAACATTAGGTTTGTTGGTACATTGTAGTTCTAATGTCCACACATTTCTCAGTGTCTGTATTAGATCCAATCAAGAAATATGTAAAGTACGTACAGCAGGAAAAACTAAAGTTTAGGAAACATCTTCAATAAACCACAGTGGTGGTATTTAGTGTGACCTCCCACCCAACATGTCATGCCTTTTGTTCAGACAATATGAGATTTATGGCATTAATCTACTGATGCTTTATACCAAGTTGCATTCAACATGTCAGATGTTTCTGTTTGTACTGCTATGACTTTAAATCTTACAATCCATTTAGTTCAGCTTTTTTGGTCTTTTAAGGCTGTGCACATATTTCCTGTATTTTCTTATCTGAAGAAAAGACAATGAGAAATAAGTATGCATGCTAATTTTGACATGGGTTTCCTTTATACAAGCCAATTGTGTTCATAAATGATGCACGTGATAAGGTTTGGCTTGTAGTATGGCATTATTGATCTATTTAACTCAAGGTAACTGTAGTCTGTGTTTTGATGATCAGTGGAATCCAGCTTTTCATTTATTTAAATAGTCATTTTGACTTTATGTTCAGTTTAATTGTTATCCTGGTTCTTCTTGTCATATTTTCTTGAATACCAATTCAGGATTGTTTATTTGAAGGAATTGAAAATGATCAGTACGGTGTTCACTTATCCTTGATAACCAAGCAAATAGACTGTAATATTGTCTTTAATAATCACTGAATGACTGAAAATCTGGAAATTGTGCATCTCTACAGGGAACTCATGGTCTATGGGCCGATTCATAAGCAGTCACCAGCTCTAATCAACCGTGGCCTTGTAAGTTCCACTATATCTTCATCTTTACTACAGTTTTGTTAACTGGAGAATATTATCTCACCTTCTCCTCTCCAGACTACTGCAAAGTCAACATTTCGTGCAGATTGAGGAAGTGTTAAAGCTGCAGCAATTCCTGACTTGGCCTGTAGGTTGCTACATATCTACATGCCCTGGTCCAATCTAGTACTGTTCTAATAGTTGTTGCAAATCACTATGTATAGAGATGTACAATGACTGTATAGCTCCTCCTTGTGGAGAATCTGCCACAAAAGTAAATATGAGTTTGTGAGGAGGGGGAGAAGGTGACATGAGACTTCATTAAAGCAGCTTGTATCTAAAGGAAGTTAATTAGGTTCTGTAGTTATGGAGTGTGTCCCTAGAAATCACGACTGGGAAATGGGATTATCCTTAAAGTCTGTGACAGTGGCTGAGTTTGGAGTGTATAACCCTCTGTACTGTAACGTCTAATCTGCTAAAAAGTCACAGTAAACTGCTGTTCAGTGTGACTTGTCAAATCCTGCTAATCACAGTTTGGAACTGAGGCCCCAGCAGGGAATTGTGTAGAGAGTGAATAACAAGAAATAATGCTACAGGGACAAACTGCAACCCACTCACAGCTGGAGCATGTTCTTAAAACGCAAATCAGCTAGGCGCTCACCATGTGACAGAGGAGACGCAGGTGGAGGGCACCAGAGTTTGACATGACAAGCAGGTGATTGAACACAAGGAAATACAATCAATTTCTCACCTGTTGAGTCGCCTACAGTAAATTCCTCTGGCTTTAGAGGCATGTCACTCTGTCCTCCTGATGCTGACTGTGACTGGAGATGCATACGACAATGATGAAGAAGGAGAAGGAGAAAGGGAGGATGTAAAAAATGGAATGAAGAGCAAGAGAGAAAAAAAAAACAGTGTGAGAGGTGGCACAAGTATGAGTATCATCACAACAGATGGGGCTGGTGAAGTAAAAGGGATGAGACGACAAGGTCAAGGAGATGCTCTGCAGGTGTGTGAGGTTATTTTAGTCCTGTCATTTAGTGAAGTTTTTCTCTGAGTGTTTGGCTTCTGTTTCAGGGCACGGAGCCAAAGCAGGAGGAGGGAAAGATGTGTATGCCACTAACCACTGAGTGCCAGGTCTCGTCCTTGCCAAGGGGAAAGAGACACATCAAGATGTGATTCACTTCACAGATGAACCACATCAGACCTCCACTAAATGACTGAACTCAGAGTCCAGACATCAACCTCTGATACACACATCATGAGCCCAGCCCAAATAAGTTTGACTTTTAGAATGAATAAAATTTCCTGTTACTTGATTTCTGTCTGTGTTTGTTTGCCAAAGTGATCTCTCAACCCAGTCTTTACAGAGCAGCAGATCTATAAATGTACTGGGGCATGCGGTCCATGTAAAGGTTTCCATGGAGACAATGTGCTTTATTTCATTTTATTCAGGACTTTATGGTCAGGCACAACCTGTACTGCCTAGTGCCTCAGACAATTAAAACAGGAGGTTAGTACTGATCATGTGAGTCATCTAATGTCTGGACAATATGGCCAAATAAACCTAGAAAAACAAAACTTGTGGAATATCCTAAAGCAGATACATTATTCACTATAATCCTGATAACCATGGCTTATGAAAATAGCTACTTCAAGTATTTTTGTTTTTGTAAATGGTCTTGCCCCTTTTCTTATTCACATGTTAAAAAAATTACACTTAATCTTTGTGATCTTGATGAAGGAATCCACATTAACCCATAAAGACCCAGGGCCACTTTGGTGGCAGCTCCCAAATGATTTTTTTCCCCTCTATTACCCAAGTAATTTACCACCACTTATTATCATATTATCCTCTGCATTTTACATTTTTCTGTGAAAATCAGGTGGTTTCTTATATTTAATTCAGTTATGTAAATCTTCAGATCAATGCTGTAGAAGATGACAGTGTTTCCATGTTCATTACAGAGCCTCTGAATGTCCAAATGGGTCATGACTGATGAACATGAAAAGATGACAAACAGCATTTTACCTGAATTACTTAAATGTAATGATAGGATTAGTGGATCAATGGGTATTAAACATTTTACATCAGTAGATGCTTTTGGTTGCCAGCGGCTGTTTGGGTCTTTGAGGGTTAATTTGGTGTCTTATTTCATAAAATATTAACTTAAGGCTGGTGATATTTTGCATATTTCTTACTGTCAACATAGACCATGATAAGCTTTAAAAGTTACAGCAGGAGGTGCAGACCAGAAGAAAAAAACTGAAAATACACGCCATTCTGCTGTAGCCCTCTGTTCTTTGTCCAAATCAAAAGGCTAGATACAGTATAAAGATAAATGATCTCACATGTTTTCACATCACTATGTGAAAGTGAAGCCAAAATACACTAGAGACAAAAACATTAGGACACATCACACTGACATGTCGTAGGATTTACCATTCCTGCTGATCTGAAGTTTTATTAATCTGTCAGTTGTCATAACATAAGGATCACAATCACCATACTCTATATCTGAATGTATTTTATGTTATTACTTTTCTCTGTAATATTGTATAAACTCGGACAATCCACACTTTCCTGGATCTCTTTCCATTCTGCTGTTGACTTCAAGCCCTCCATCTGAATTTAATATCACCAGAGTCACATGGTCACTAACAACCTGTTCAATGTGAGTTGATACTTTTGTCCATATAGTGAATAATCGTTACAGATGCTGCCGACCGAAATCAAATACAGCTATCAGTCACTATTCAAGCCCACTTCCTGTCTGAAAACACCTACTGCATGATCAGACAAAACCTTGCATCTTGAGATAGATTTTCTAAAGATCGTAACCGGCATAAAAGGAGGTGTAGGATTCACTTGAATTACAATACACTGAAAAGAAGGAATTTTTTTCATTTTTGCCCAGTGACCCCAAAAACTGTAGTGTACTGAAGCTTTAAGCCAAAATGAGTTAATTAAAATAACTAAATATAAAACAAAAAATCTAGAATTGATAAAAGACACTAAACAGTTCCTATAGAGCACAGTAGTTTCATTGCTTGGGAATAAACTGTATTTGTTAGGTTTAGTGGTTTTTCTGCAGTGGAAAGACTTTTTTAGATTATTTATGGCAGCAGAGGGTGTATGTGCAATTAGCCCAAAATAAGCTACAGTAACTGAGGTTCACCATAATGCAGTAAAAAGTAGGGGTGTAAGAAAGTATCGCTTCTGAAATATATTGCGATATTTCATTTCACAATAGTGTATCAATATTTAAAAGTACTGTATTGATATTTTAGGTATTTATTCAAATGCAGATATTGTGGAGGTTCACTTTTGTTTTTGTTTTTCAGTTTTGTTTATATTTTATTTATTATTATTTAACACTTTTATTAAATAATGTTATTTCCTTTGTTGGGATTTCACAAAAACATTGTTATGTTAGTTATAAAGTAATAGAATGTGAACATTTGAGCAGGATCTTAAACTGTAATGTCCATAAAATATTATTTAAGTTTTAACACAGGATAGTCTTGTGATATAGCATTAGATCCTGTTCTGATCAAATAAAAATGTGTTTAGTATTTGTGCATATTTCTGGTGTAATTCAATTTTTCCAGGAAATAATCTTTTAAAAAAAGAAACAAAACCAATAAAAAATTGCCTTTTTAACAGTATCATTATATATATCATGATATATTTTATTGAGATCCTAGTATTGTGATTTGAATCGTACCAACAGATTCTTGCCAATACACACCCCTAGTAAAAAGTTATCCCAGTACACCAGTATGATTCACCGGGGACAATGGTGATCTGATGCACAGTGAAATATGCAAAATCTGCCTATGCCATTGTTTATCAGCAGAACAAACTTATTGTTGGTTGTGATTATTTTAAGGGATTTATTGACATTGATCAAAAAATCAAATATATCACCTAAGTTATCCTTTAAGCCTTACTGTAGCCTTTTTTTATTCTGTTGTAAAAGTAAGTCATGTTATCCACAGGAGAAGCCCCACAATGGCAAAACACCAAACTGTGTCATCAGATGTGAAGCGGCTTTTGTTGTTTCTTTGTTGTCTTTGGAACAATTGTCACTGTGTTTGCTTTGAACTTTTTTCCATCTCACACTGGGTTTTCTAAAAGCCAAAGCACCTGCAGGACAGGGAGAAGCATTGTTTCAAATTTTAGCCCTTAGCCTGGCAAATATATCACTGGTGCATCGGTCGATGGCGTATTATTTGCCTGTTAAGCAAAAATGCTCATCAGCTGCGTTTTTTTTGCTTTGATTTTCCTGATGCTTGTGCAGACTCTGTAGAATCTGCCCTCTTTAATTATTTTTAGATCTAAAACTTTAATCTCGGCACTGACAGAGGGCCTAAAACATAAAGGTAATTCTGGGGAAAGAGTTCAACTATAGTTTGTCTTTGTTAGGCAGAGAAGTCCGCGAGCACCACAATTTATCACTCAGTGGGAGAAAAGCTGAGGAGCAGAAAAAGTATAAAGGTCTATCATAGGTTACATGCATTATACGGTAGCTATATTCTGCAGGTAAAAGTACATGCTGCTCTCAAACAAATTCTATCGCAGTCTACAAATGCCCTTTTAACATTGAAATCTAGTGTTTGTGGTACTCTGGTAGGAAAAAATACAGCATTTAATAATGATATATCTTCCTGAGACCCAGCAATGCAACAAGGACAAAAGTTTGACAGTTTTACTTTAAAAATGCTGTCCATTGCAAAGGACATTCCATTAAAAAATAAATAAATAAATGGAAAAAAAAACAACATATCTGAGAAAACTGTTGTATTATGCAGTTTCCAATCATGACAATTGTTTAATGTAAAACAAAAGCTAAAATCTTCACTTTCCTGGGTCTCAGGAGGATATCAGCTGTACATTGGTATTGGATAATGTCGGCCTTGTTGACCAACAACTATCAACATAGTATGACATTTCAATAACTGTGGCCAGAAATTCCTTAAAAGTCAATGTTTGAGCTTGAAATTCAGGAGATAATAATAATAATAATAATAATAATAATAATAATAACTAGAAGCACTCGGAGAGCGCAGACCTCCGCCAAGGCTGATCAGTGGCCCCCCCTGTGGGCCCCCCCCCACGCCAAGGAGGTTATGTTTTTGCCAGGGTTTGTTTGTTTGTTTGTCTGTCTGTCTGTTTGTCTGTCCGTTAGTGTGCAACATAACTCAAAAGTTATGGACAGATTTTGATGAAATTTTTGGGGTTTGTTGGAAATGGGCCCCCCCACCCCTGATCACCACCAAAATGTAATCATTTCTTCCTTATCCCATTTCCAACAAACCCTGAAAATTTCATCAAAATCTGTCCATAACTTTTTGAGTTATGTTGCACACTAACGGACAGACAAACAAACAAACAAACAAACAAACCCTGGCAAAAACATAACCTCCTTGGCGGAGGTAATAATAATAATAATAATAATGATAATAATAATAATAATAATAATAATAATAATAATAATAATAATGATAATAATAATAATAATAATAATAACTAGAAGCACTCGGAGAGCGCAGACCTCCGCCAAGGCTGATCAGTGGCCCCCCCCCGTGGGCCCCCCCACCCCCAATCACCACCAAAATTTAATCATTTCTTCCTTATCCCATTTCCAACAAACCCTGAAAATTTCATCCAAATCTGTCCATAACTTTTTGAGTTATGTTGCACACTAACGATCAGTGGCCCCCCCCGTGGGCCCCCCCCCCCCCCGATCACCACCAAAATTTAATCATTTCTTCCTTATCCCATTTCCAACAAACCCTGAAAATTTCATCCAAATCTGTCCATAACTTTTTGAGTTATGTTGCACACTAACGGACAGACAAACAAACAAACAGACAAACAAACAAACAAACCCTGGCAAAAACATAACCTCCTTGGCAGAGGTAATAATGATAATAATAATAATGGATTAGATTTCTATGGCGCTTTTCAAGGCACCCGAAGTGCTTTATTAACTTCAGTCCATACTTGGACGTGACAAGGCACCTCAAGAATGATACAGCCTGATATAAAGCAGAAAGAAGAAGATGAAGTCTGTTACACTGTCTCCAAACATGACAGAGCAACATGGATATATACAACTCATTTTAACTTAGAGAAAACACAGTGATTGTCACTGTTCTGTGGTTTGAACACTAATGGAAACATAATTGGGACAATTATTTTGCATATCACCAAGCAGACTCTCCTAAATCCCCTTTAATCTTACAGAAATAATCTATATTTAAATTAACAACAAACATCAGTTCCACAATAACATGAGCTATATGACTGAAGAAAAATCATTTGTAAACAATTAATAATCCAGCAGTAGAGTATCAAATGATCATGATCGAAGGCTGTAGGTCTTATCATGATTTCCAAAGCTGCAGTGCTGCCTTTGTTTAGTGCTGTACTGTATGTGAACTAAGTGCACACAGTCATAGAGCTTAGTTTACAATAAATACACTCCACAAAACAGGACAGGCAACAGCCCCTATAAAAACTGGGAAAATGTTGTGTCTTTTAATACTTACATATGCATTGGCATATTCAATTTTGGTTCCCTTTAGTTCAGCTTTGAACTGAGTGAAAAACAGGTAAGATCTCCCCTGGGGCCTGGCAGAAAAGGACAATAAATATGCATTATCAGTGTCAGGTCATTTGTATACATCTCCTTATTATGTCAGACCTAGTGTTGTGGTGACATTAGAAACTCTGTTTGTTACACGTCTCTTTTCATCTTTTTTGTGACGGTCAGGATTCATTAAAGTCAAACAATAAGAGAAAACAGGTTCAGACAGATGGACTATCCATGACTTGACAGTCATTTGGGTCACTGAGCTGAAGTCCACTTTTCAGACAGCTCGGTATACTTGGAATATTTATTTATATATGTATATTTCATATTTGTCTGTTTGTGTGAGTTACAACTTACCTCCACACAGAGCAGGAAAACAGTCTGTCATCGTCACTCAGACCCACACTCATCAACCATTGCTGTTCAGCAAAAACACAAACGAATATTGAAACCACTGAATCTGCTTTGACTGAATATTAACTACAAATATGAAGGACAGACAGACAGACACACTGACAGGCACTCACCTCGTTGGTTCCTCCTTGAGAAGCGTACGTGAATGAGCATTCATACTCCCACTGTAATGAAAGTGTTAATATGATGTAGTATTGATCATTAATTCATTAGTAATCTGTTTCAGTCTATTGACTTCTTCAGACTTGTAATTAATACCTTCTGTTACAACACTAATTTATATGTTGGGTCATCTGTGAGATTTGTCTGAAAGCTTTGGGAGAAGTTTAGACAACGCTGGTGGTTGGTTACTAAACTTAAATCAGTCAAAGTTGGGACAATATGTTAAATCAAAACTAAAACTAAAAACAATTATTATTTAATGATCTTTAGTCTGGAGTGCACTGCATCAATTTCCTCCAAAATAAAAAGCCCTGTATACTGATTAGTCTGAGCACAGTCCATGTTTCAGCTTAGTGATGGTCCATCCCAGATGCCTCAGAATCCAGAGTTCCTTCTGAATACAGTAAACAGAAGGCTTTCTTTGGACACAGGCTTGCATACTTTACCCTTACATACTGAAGCAGCTTAATTATCAGCCCTAAATTGCCCCCATTCTAACTTTGCTGCTGGGCTGAATACCAGGAATGAAATGAATAATTGAAGATGATGAGACAAAACATAAAATATGTTGTTCTTAATACTGTCTAAAATAAAATACAGTTCACTGATGTTAAAGTACATTTTAACACCACTGCCTTAATTTTTAATTTGCCATCTTGTAATTTGGTTTTGTAATTGAAACATTTTCCCTGGCACTAGTCTGTGTACAGAGCTTTAATTAATTCTCTGTCCACATGGATACACACAAAATCTCATTTTTTTTGCAACCTAAAATGGCATTTACATGTAGATGACAGACCCAAACAGAGAAAAATATCAATTTTGCTAAATATCTGCATTATTATGGACAAGGCAAAAGACCTCAGTCTAAAAACAGGCAAAAACAGATCTTAATTTTCTGTCCATCCATTACCGAGGGGGTTTAAGTACTTTTAAGCCAGAAAATAAAAGATTTTTTTCAATCACACATTTAAAAGTGCTCATAATACTCTGCAAAATGAAGTATCATTCATCTTTCTACCATGAACAGTTGTGAAAGGGCAAACAAAAACGTAGCAACAAACATCCACATCCAACTATAAACTGAAAGGTAGGAATGGATGGATTAAGATGTTTTTTTAGAGACTTTCCACAAATCTTTATTTGACATGTTTAGAAGCTAACAGGTACTTGGTTTGATCAAATGTATGACGTGGAACTCTCCATTTAATACTTGTACTGTAATTTTGTAAGAATGTATTATATATGATAAATACTAATGGAGAAAAATATTTGTAAAAGTGAGACAATGGTTCCTTTGTGGACTCTGTATGTTTGCACCATTTCGCCCTTTAGTCTTTACTATTAAAATGAGTGACAGCTGTGCTTTTCCTGCTGCCACCAGTCACCAAATGCTTTGTAAGGGGCTTTTGTTATGGACATTTGTTATATTGTCAATTTATACACCAATGTGGTAACTCACAGAGAAAACACTGAAAGTATTTTATGGTGCAGTGATAAAGGTATTTGATTAGTAATATTCCTCGCGTAAAGACATCATGTTAGATGTTACTTTAGGAGTAAACCAGAGGCGGTTTGTATCTCTCGGCCAATGAATGGAGCCGTTGTTCTAACAGCGACGTGTCAGCGGCTCACAGGCTGTGGCGACATCACTCTGCGACAAGTGAGTGGCGGAATGTAGTTTTTCCAGTTTTTGGCTCCTTAAATTAAAATTATTTAAAGAGTGCAGTCGTTAAGACTGAGTGAAGTGCTGGAAAAAAAAATATAGTAATACAACAAAGTTCACAACAGGTGTCAATTTATTGTTATTTCTCTGTATGCTATGCAAGACTTATCAAGGCAGTAGGTTTATTCATCTTATATTGTCATTTGTAAACTAAACCGTCTTTTATTTTCATTTAACTATATATCCATGTTCCGTTATAAACTCTCTCTAATTGTGTAAAACATCTTATTCACACAAGCACTTACAATGCCCTCGGAGAAAGTGTGCACCACTCCTCCCGGTTTAACGTTAAACTCCACCGTCTTGGTCCGCTCCGCAGAAGCTTCAGCCGGGCCACATGTCAACGCCACCACAAGCAAAAGCGATAAATTCACTGCACAGAACATTTCTAAACTTGTCATCTCTTCCCTGTCGGATGAATGGTGGTATGAACTAGCAGTACCGCCGGGGCTACCACAGAGGTTTCCTGTCGACGGAGAAAGTCGTCACTGATACGTCACGACGGGAAGAAAATGTCACAAAAATGAAAAGAAATGGTAGGCCTATTTTTTTTATTTTATTTTATTTTATTTTATTTTTGTCTTGTGTTTGTCACTAGTCTGGGGAAACGCAGGTTTGAAGGAGCTGTTAATCATGACTTGATATACTCCGAATAGAGGTACACAAAAAAAATAGTAGGGAAATAGTCACAGTATATTTTCCCCACTAGGTATCGCCCTTGTGCAGCTATAATTTTGACCCTGGGTGTCAAAGTACCCCAAGAAATCGACCGGCCAAAGGGTCAAATCTGGCCCGTGGTCTGAATTTGTGAAATGCCAGAAATACACTTAAGATATTAAGAGTCAAGGGTGACAAACTCACTTTAATTCAGGGGCCTCATACCGACCAATTTAATCTCAGGTAGGTACAGCAAAATACTGTTACCCTGAAATATTGCTTGTCTTACTAGGGCTGTGGGTAAGGCGGGTTACAATGGTATTCTTGGTGGTGATAGGTTTTGCTATCTTCCATGCTAATAATCACCGAACGGCAGGACAGTTTCAGCATGCTTTATTGCCAGCAGCTCAGGACAACAAACACAGAACGCGCTCCACTATGGACAACACTCTCTTGAGTCACCCCAAAACAGGTCGTACCATAAACAATAGGCAGGAACCAAAATATTAAGAAAGGCAAGAAGAAACATAATAAAAGAATATATAATATAAATTGACTAAATAATTAATGAAATAATATGTAAATTACAACATAAACAAATGTCTAAATAATAAACAAAAATGAATAATTTGGAAATAAAATAATATTCAAATTAAATGTTACAATACTATCATAATAACGTATAATGACAACTCCATACTTTTCAATTCAATTCATTCATTCATTATCTGAACTCGTTTTATCCTCACTAGGTCACAGGGTTAGCTGGAGCCTATCCCAGCTACCTATGGGTGAAGGCAGGGCACACCCTGGACGAGTCGCCAGTTCATCAATTCAGTTCAATTCAACTTTATTTATAAAGTGCATTTCATGAACAAGGCAGGCTCAATGTGCTTCACAACCGGTACATATATAGGTACAGTAAAAAAAAAAACAATCATAAAAAAAGATAGTGCAAGTAAACAATCATATGTGCACACACTTAAACTCGCACATGCGCACATACCCACACAACCACACATGCACACACACAGCTCAACAGAAAGCTGTTGAAAAAAGATGAGTTTTTAATCTGTTTTTAAAAATGTCTACTGATGTGGCATGTCTAATTGCATCAGGCAGGGTGATCCATTTTTTTCCCATTCACTTTACTCTTGGTTTTAGTGTAAAAAAGTAAAATTACATGAAAATGTTTACATTTTTAACAAACAATCTTTTCATAAAAACTGTGAAAAATCTGAACAAATCTGAACAACATGACATGTCTTAATAAGTGCAATGTATACAATATCCTGCCTGTTTCTAAATGCTTTGTGTACTTGTAGATCCACTTTAATCTGTAAGTTGTAATGCACATATGTAAATGTTAAAGTGATGAAAAAATGAAGTTTTATTTTTTCATCTACTTTTTTGGGATCCTGCACACCTTTCAATAACTGGATGTGTGTGTCGGTCACCTCTTTTCATAAATGATAAAGTGAGACATAATTTTGTTAAAAATTGGACTTATTTTTCACAAGAAACTACAAGTTGTTTGTTGTTGTTCATGTTCTTCAGATTTTCTTTGAAGGATATTTTGAGATGTAAACATTTTCAAAATGGAATTTTAGTTTTTTCACTGTTATTGTTTTTACTGGTTCAGCCCACTTGAGAGCCAGTTGGGCTCTCTGTGGCTCCTGAACTCAAATGAGTTTGAGACCCCTGTTTTAGACTATTAAAGTAATGATCAGAGGTCTAAGAAAAAGTAAAAGTACCAACACCACACAATGAAGATTCTCCAATATGTACAGTACAATTAAATGAATATATACAAAACTTTGGTTTCATTAACAAAATCTGTCAAATGCTTTCAAGTTGTCACTGCACAGTAAAATGCCCCCTATCAGTACTCAATCTTGTGTCAAAGCTGGGGCTCAGACAAGGACGTAGTTGGAAAATTGTAATTTGAAAAGTAACTGCAGTAGTCACACATGTAGTGGAGTATAAAGTGGAATATTTGCCTCAGATGCAATGATATAGAAACAAAAAGGCACATAAAATAGAAATTGTTAAGTAAAGTACCACGGTTTTAGGAACAGTGAGGTATTTGACTACTTCAGCCACGGAGAATCATTGAGAGACCCCTAAAAGTTTCAATAAAAGCTTGGGTTTATTTTTCATTTGAAAAATTGACAAAGAAATCCCAGCTCAAAATTCCCATACATCTTACATATCAATAGATTCACCTCAATGACAGCCTAAGCTTATCTAATAAAGACTGATGGGTGTTACAGTTAAAGCAGACCTTGAATTTTAGGATTTGGTTTTTGTTCAAGTAATAGTTCAAAACCCAAAAACTGCACAAACAGCTGTGAGAAGCCAAGTGACATCAAAACGCAGGTCAACCCTATGGGTTTTGGAACATGTGTGTGTTTGTGTGTTCAGTTGGAGTTTGAGCCTCCTTGCTGCAGGCAGATAGTTGTTAGGAGGAGACTATAGAACACCAGTTCATATATATACACACAACAAACATCTGTTCAGTTCAATGTGTCTCTCTTTTTTTTTTAGTGCTTGGCTGTAACCAAGGATATCATAAGCTGTTGTCAAGAAGTGAGGACAGAGTAAACATCTTGTTCTCTGGATTTTATAATGTGTTTTAACATCGCTGCTCTTCCTTGTCTCATCATATATGTTTACCTCTGCCAGGAGGTATTGCGGTCACTTTCCTTTGCGTGTTTGCATGTTTGTTTGTTTGTTAGCAAGATAACTCAAAAAGCTATGGACGGATTTTCATGAAATTTTCATGAAATGTTGATACTGGCACAAGGAAAAAATTATTAAATTTTAGTGGTGATCGGGGTGGGGGGGGTCTGTCTTGGCGGAGGGCTGCGCTCTTCGAGTGCTTTTCTTGTTTAATCTTATCTTAATCTTTTCAGCCTGTCTGTATTGCTTCTGAATTAAATAATATTGTGTCATCGATCAATGATTGATTGACTTTACTTTGACTGACTTTATACATTTCATTACAGGTTATTTTATGGTTCAATCTTAAACAAAATACTCTGCAGAATCTAAAAGAAGTGAGTTTCCCTTTTTGAAGCACAACAAAATTTTTTCTTGATCATCCATTTAAAAGAAATCAACAGCCCTTGCATATTTTTGGACAGGACAGTAAAACATGCAAAAAGTAATAAAAAAAAAAAGTCAGTCTTCCTTTCTAGTGAAACCTACTGCAGTCTCCAGCCCATAAGTGCTTAAATTAGAAACCAAATTTGTTTCCCAGGAGAGGTCTGCTGTCGGATTTTGATAAATTAAGTTGTATTTATAATCACAGATTCAGAGATTAAACTCAAAACATGTAAAACATGTTATGTGAGATATTTAAAGATCTGCCTGTTGAGATGTGATATGTTATAGGGACTGTAACGTTAACAAGGCACATTTAAAGCTGCAGTGCTCAATAGTTTTTGGTGTCATCAGTCTACAATTCCATAATCACTTTTTAACATATTTTAATTCCACTGATCTGAGAGAAAATAAGACTTGTATATTGACTCCTATCCTGTTGTTTTAGGCTGTAGAAAATCTAACCCATAACACAGCTGTTTTCAGACAGGATTTAACACATGATTCTGTAATTTCTATTTACTGATCACATTCTTCTGCTACGCAATTCTTCTGTTCATCAATTTTATTTGAAGTTATTTGATTTGGACCTGCAGGAGGGAGACAAATATTGTTGCTCCTGATTTTAGTTCCTGCAGCTTTAAAACCCTGTACTGTACTGTACTATGTTTGTCCATTCTCAATAACAGCTAGAGCACATGCACTACATTCCTATCTTTTTCACAGTAGCGCAACATTTTATGTTTCAGCAGACAAGAGCATGTCTTGCATGTGTGTGTGTCTTTTTATAGCTTACTGTAGGTCTCTGCAGCTGTAGAACATCCTCATCATGACATACGAATAAATGTTTGGTATGAAATGAGACACATCTCTGCAACAATCTCTGCATTTAGAACAAACATAATATGTTAACCCCCTCCCCCCCGTCCATCGTCTCACCTCTCCTTTGCACTTAAAGGTTTATCTGGCTTCCTCATCCAGACCTGCATCCTCTCCCCAAAATATGATTAATAGGATCAATAACAGCCTGTTGAGTAGGCACTTTCATATTTGCACAGTGAGAGTAAAAGTACAGGCTTTGTTTTTTATTCCAAAAAGGAAAATCTGTAGGCCTCGTCCTGCTTGTGTAAACATTGTTTCCCCTTCAGAACATCACACATTCAGAAACATTCAGTCATTTCCACTCTGCATAGGCAAACAGCTTCTTCCCTTTGCACAGGATAAGTAAATACAGATCCAGACGGAGAATACTAATGATGCACACTCCACTGCCACACTCGACACACACACATTAGGGATTATTTAAACTCTTCACTCTATATTGCAGTGGCTCTGCTGTATATGTCCAGGCTATATCTGCATTTGTCAAGTTCAAAACACTTCCAATGTGTCCCATCCACTCAACATAAAAACTCTTGAGTGGAGTCATCATAAAGAGAATCGTTTTGTATAAAAAAGCTCTGTCCAAACCAGCAGAACTTTGCTTCAGTTACAGTCCAATCAAAGCAAAGGTGTGTGCCCTGTTTGAGAACTTAAGCCTGTTTTGTCATTGATTTTTTTGATTGATTTTTGTAAAAGTTGTCTGTTTGTCAGTTATGCAGCTCTCTTGGTCAAATCATGAAAAGGAGCTGAACTCTAGTCAAATAAAGGTTATAAGATAAGATAAGATACTTTATTGTCATTATACAGAATGTACAATGAAATTCAGGTGCACTATCAGGATGTGCACTCATAAAATAGCAATAGTAATAAATAGCATTCATAACTATAAAATTTAAATATATAATAAAAACAAAATATGCATCACTCACATATCAACATCCATACATTCATTCCCTCACATATCCACATCCTTCTTTATCACACAGCAATACGTCACACACACATCCCGTCAGTGCCAGTGTATACAGTGCAATGTACAAAATAGTGCAATTAAAAAAATATTTGTACTTTAGTGGTTGAGTTCATTGTTTAGTATAGTTATGGCTGTGGGGTAAAGACTGCTCCGGAATAGTGTGGTGCATGTTTTTATAGATCTGTATCTCTTTCCAGATGGCAAGAGTTCAAAGAGGTGGTGGGCAGGGTGGAAAGGGTCTTTGAGGATGTTGCGGGACTTCTGCATACAGCGAGAAGAGAAGATGTCATTCAGGGCAGGAAGTTAGGAGTTGCTGATGTTCTGTGCAGCTTTTATAATCCTCTGCAGAGCCTTCTTGTCTGCTGCAGAGCTACTCCCATACCACGTCAGGATCCCGTAGGTCAGGACACTCTCAATGGTGCAGCGGTAGTAAGACACAAGTAGATGTTGGGAAAGGTTAATCTTAATGAGCGTTCTCAGGAAGTATAGCCTCTTCTGTGCCTTTTTCACCAGCATGTTGGTGTTAACAGTCCATTTGAGGTCCTCTGTGATGTGGGTGCCCAGGAATTTGACACTTGCCACCCTCTCCACATCTTCACCATCTATGCCCAATGGCCTGTGTACATCCGTTTTCTTCCTAAAGTCAATTATAAATTCTTTGGTTTTTTGGATATTGAGTGTGAGGTTATTTTCTTTACACCACATTGTCAACCCTTGCACATCCTCCCTGTAGGCAGACTCATCGTTGTTACTGATCAACCCCATTACTGTTGTGTCATCTGCAAACTTAATGATGGCATTGGTGTTATGTGATGGGGTGCAGTCATGTGTGTACAGGGAGTAAAGGAAGGGGCTTAGCACACAACCTTGTGGGGCTCCTGTGCTCAGCGTCAGAGTGGAGGACTGATGAGTGCCTATCCTGACTGACTGTGGTCTGTTTGTCAAAAAGTCCTGGATCCACAGGCAGATGTTGTGGTGTATGCCCAGGTTGTGCATTTTGAAGATCAGCCTGCTGGGTAGAATAGTATTAAAAGCAGAGCTGTAATCTACCAACAGCAGCCGTGCATATATCCCTGGTTGTTCCAGATGGTATAATACCATGTGGAGGGCAGTGCAAATGGCGTCATCAGTTGACCTATTGCTCCTATATGCATACTGATGCGTGTCCAGGGTGGGTGGGAGGCCAGCCTTGATGTAACTGAGCACCAGTCTCTCAAAGCACTTCATGATTATAGGTGTTAATGCCACCGGTCTGTAATCATTTAACTCAGTCACTGCAGCCTGCTTTGGAACTGGTACTATGGTGGATGTCTTCAGACACTTGGGAACAGAGCACTGCAACAGAGATAAGTTGAAGATATTTGTGAAAATCTAGGCCAGCTGCCTTCCGAGTGTTGATGTTCTGAAGGGTGCATCTCACATCAGCAGTTTGCAGAGTGAGTGGCTGGCTATCGGTGGTCGGAGCTGGAGTGACAGTTGTGCTGCATCCACCTCAAAACGGCTGAAGAAATGATTGAACTGCTCTGCCCAGGAGTCTCTGTTGTTGGTCAGGCTGCTGTTGTGGTTTTGTCCAGTGATTAGTCGCAAGCCCTGCCAAGCACAATGGGAGTCCGAGCTTTCGAAGTGATGTTCAATCCTTCGTCTGTACTTGGCTTTTGCGTCCCTGATACCCCTTTTCAGGTTTGCTCTAGCCTCTCTGTACTGTGGTGTGTCCCCCGAGCAGAAAGCAGCATAAATGAAAATATATTATTAATTGCTGATTTATTGTGTGATGGATGTGGAAAATTAAACACATAAAGCAACGGGACAGTATCATATTTACTGTGAACAATTACCCAAAATGATAGATTAATAAAGCTGAGGTATGAGTTTCGCTTCAGCTAAAGGATGGAATTCATGAATTTAAAGTGGAAAAACCCATTTCAACTTACAACAGTTTAAATGTTTTATTTTACTTACATAACTCAGTGGGGTTATTGATAATATACTTGTACTACACGTATATATAATTACTTAATATAAGGGGAGAGTAGAAGTTCCACAGGTCAGTACTGACCATAATACAGTTGCATCTGTACCAGGACCAAACCGACTACACCAACACATGTCATTCCAGTCTCGCCGGTTGGCTCGAACCCTTGTTGACTGTGTCGTCTCAGACAGTCCAGCCTCCGATTCAGCCTTGCTGACCCACAGACTCAGACCCATGATAAGAATGGCTTTGCCGTGGTGCTGCTGATGTCAGCGGTTTGTACTCAGGTTTTCCTGGCCGTCTGTGGATCTGTGGAATTTCTCTCCTCCTTGCCATCAGTAGCAGGAGCAGTGGGGGCTGGTGTTCACACTTTAGAGCCTTACACAGCACGTCGACCTGCCCTGAACAAACAGCACCAGGGCCCATGGGGTCTGCTCTGACCCTCAACTCACTCAAATAGAGCTGCAGCTATCAATTATATTTATTAAATTCAATTAAACGATTGTTTGAATAGGTATATTAAAAATGAGAAACAGACATGTCTGAAAATGACAAACAACTTGTTTGAGAACCAGCTCAAATAACAACAACAAAAGTATAAAAGTAAAAGGATAAATGAAAATACCTGTAAAGAAATAACAACAATAACAACACAATAAAAGTATATATAAAAATATCTTTTGATATAATCAACAAAGTCAAATGACATCTGTGAACAATATGTGCACTGCAGTCTTCAGCACATTTATATCCAACTTACTAACTTTCTAAAAATTTAAGATGGAACCAACATACAACTTAAAATACTAAAGCAAAATATTCTTAATGTTTGTGTGAAAGCTTAAAAGTTTAAAGGAGGAAGTAATGGTTCCAATGAAGAAAAGTGAGCATATAGACATTTTCTGCCTTTTTGTCCTCATCTCTTCTGAGCTACACTTCATGTTGTTTGTGTTGATCCTGGCGTCATGTGTGTCACAGTAAGTGTCAGTGAGAAACACAGCAGAGAAACCATGGTTAGCAGCAGTGAAATTAAGGAAACAAAGCTTTGATTCAGGAAAATTGTAATTTAAAAAAAAATCAATTCAAGTCGATTAATCAATTGATCGACTACAATCGACTGTGCAATCACAAGAAAAGTTGCAGGTTGCAGATCATGGTCTACCATGTTGCACCATGTCTACAGTAGCTTAGAAATAACTTCCTGTTCTTCTGTGGACCTCAGTTCATAACAGGTGGCATCAATGTTAATGTGTAATATTGTTATCTCCTATGTGTAAGTATGGAACAGAGTTAATATAGTTGATATTTCCTTAGAGGTCAGTAAATATCCCAAACATTAACTCTATCACAAATACTTGTAGTTTGTTCTTCATAATAAATATTAGTTGTCCATCCAGACATGGAAACACAATTTCTACAAGTTGAATGTTTGCAGATTGTATTGGATTGCTTTTATTTCTAAATCTCTCCTTGGGCTGCTTCCTTTCTAGCTTTGTACCTAAAAACCAAAAGATATACGAGGGCTGTTCAATAAGTTCATGGCCTCACCCAGAAATACTGGTTGTTATAATACAGGATGTTACATTCTTTCGTGATGGGATAGTGATGCTTGAACATCGATGGACCAAGTGCATTGCTGTAAATGGAGATTATGTTGAAAAATAAAATATAAATTATCAGTCTGTGTTGTTCTGTTCTGGGTGAGGCCATGAACTTATTGAACGGCCCTCGTATGGTCTGGAGCTTCAAAATATTCCACAAATGGTCCCCAGAGTCCTCTGACCACCAGGGTCAGAACCCTCCCACTTAGAATTACGTACAGATCTGAAAAAGAAAGAGACTATTACTTTGGGGGAATATATAAGATGTGCAGTCATGTCCATAAATATTTGGACAGTGACACATATTTTGTAACGTTGCCTCTGTTCACCATCACATTGGAGTTGAAATGAAAGTATTCAGCATTTGAATGAAGTGTTGACATTCATATTGTATCAACTATTGATGAATTACAGCCATTTTATCGAAGTGCCTCCATTTTCAGAGATGCAGAATAATTTGGACCCCTAAGATCACTGCAAATATGAGGACTGCTTTTAATATTTGGATGAAAATCCTCTGTTGTCAATGGCCAGCATGAAGTGTTGAATCACCAAACACTGAGTTTCTTCCCTTTGCCAGGCCTGTAGACCATATACAGGGGACGGTCTGTTCACCATCATTGGGTTAAAGGGGTTAAGAGGATGGCGACCACCTGTTGCATGGAGCAGCTCTAACTACATAACACAGTACATGTGAGTCATTCTACAGTAACAGATGCTGCAGAGGAAAGAGAACATAAACTCCATGACTTCAGCTCCCACCCACATATTCAATACATAAACATTAGGTTTTCTTCTGTAAGTAAAAACCTGCATAAAAGTGGCTGAAATCTGCCACTTTACCAACAAGAACAGTTTCAGTCAGTGCAGTAACGGTGTCATGTTTACTTTTACTCCCTGCAATTTCACATAAATATATACTCTTTATACTCTCGCTGTTTTACTTTAGTTTTCATGCATTTTAGGAAAATTATCCATTGCTTTTATTTTGCATCATTGCACATCTCCACAACATCAAGACTTATTTCAGCTCAAATGGAAAAATAATGTAAAAGATGAAAACAAGACAAAGAGAGGCACAGCAAAATGACAATGGCGTATAAGATGTAACAAGACAAAAACAATGTAAAATACAATGTAAAAGATTTTACAAATGTAAACACATGTAGAATGATTTCATGATTTTCTGCTTATGTTGTTCTTTTTCTATATAAAGAAAATTAACACTATCTAAATTCTTGTTCAACAACATAAAAATGACATAAAAGACTAAATAAGACAAAAACATAGAAGACGAAAGACAAAAAGTACCTATGGTTATATATATTTTTTTACCTTTACTGCAGTAAACTTTTGCCATCTGTCAGTGTCTTCAGTTTTCTTTGTTGACTGTATCAGAAAAATTTCCGTTCTCTCAGTTATTTAAAGTCACTGAATTGAGTGGTCATGAAAGAAATAAGAAAAATGCAGCCCTGAAAAAAATTAAATACAAAAAAATGTAAATACACTAAAACCTCTTGACTTTCAATGTATGTTTAACATGACAAGACTATGTGGCAATGTATTTGCCCTGGGCAGTGATTAGGAAAGAGCTTACAGTAAATGTAACATTTCTACATGAACATGTTCCTGTCAAACTGTGTCCTGATGACACCTGGAGACAAAGTGTAAATATTGTGAGATGTTGCCTGACAGGACATGTGCAGTTATTATTACCAGGTAAATGTTTTCCCTCTCACTCATCTGTAACACGACGACACAAACAGGCGCACAATGTGAAACTGTATTTCTTCAGCTGTCATTTATGGCACAAATGAATGTGCTAAGTGGAATCATTGTCACTGTGGTGTAATGTGTTACTGCAAAAGCATGTAAGAAATGCAGCTCAACTAATTTTATACTGGATAGTGAGGCTGTTGAGGGTCAGGTTGTTAAATATTTGATCAAATTATCTAATCACTAGTCATTGTAGGGTACCTGTAGTGAATTTTCATTGCTAGCTCAAAAGATCATGTATAATACTAGAGGTTCCGTCCAGAATCAACGACAGGTACATCACTTACGGCTGGCAACCCATAGATTCTGCCCACCCGTGCAATTCATCTAATAGAAAGGTCCAGTGTGGTGCATTTATGGTGATTTTTTTTTTTTTTTTTTTTTTTTACTGAATTTGCACCTCTCTTGTTTATAAGCAATACAAAAAGCATAGTTAATGTTGAATGCATGGCCAATACAGGTACACTTTAACAAAGGATTTTTTTTTTTTTTAATCAAGGGTGTGAAGAGAAGAAAGAAGACACCATTTTTAAAGATATTTATGTTTATTAAAGGTTCAAACATCTTTCATTATAAAAGAACAACAGTTTAGAGCAACTGTCAGATACTAAAAGACTTACAAAGGAAATTATCTTGAACTAACTGCACATTGTCAATTGACTGATGGAGAAAAACTGCAAGCCATAGAAAGTTGCAAAATCATACATAAAACTATGTCACATTGACGTGTGTCTCTGTGCCACTGTACCATCACCTCTACAACGCCCTAATCAGAGAACACTGGGAAAGAATGACAAAAATGCACATTATAGTCCGATTAAAATGCACTTTGTCTTGTAGACAGTATCAACTAGATGTCTTTTATGTTTTGTTTTGGTTGTCTTCATTTCATTTGTAAATATACTTCCATTTCTCACATTCAGGCTGCAACACATTCAAGAAAAGATGGAACAGGAGCCATTTAGAATAAAATAATGAGTTAAAATGATAAAATAACCATCTGGCTTCAAGCAGGTGATGTTGGGGCAGCCATGGCTCAGATTCAGATGGTAGAGCAGGTCGCCTGATAACCAAAGGGTTAGCGGTTCGAATCCGGCTCTGTCCCAGTCATGTGCTGTTGTGTCCTTGGGCAAGACACTTCACCCTCCTTGCCTCCAGTGCTGCAACTCACACTGGTGTATGAATGTGTATTAATGTTTGGTGGTGGTTGGAGGGGCCATAGGCGCAGACTGGCAGCCACGCTTCCGTCAGTCTGCCCCAGGGCAGCTGTGGCTACAAATGTAGTTTACCACCACCAGAGGGGGAATGTGAGAGTGAATGAATAATGGATCCACTGTGCGCTTTGAGTATGCATTCACAGAAAAGCGCTATATAAATCTAATCCATCATTATTATTATTATTATTATTATGTCATGATGTAGTCTAAAGTCATCCAAGAAAGATCTAGTCCTTTAGGAGCAAAGATGGGCCAAAGACTACTAGTTTGACCACAAATGTGTGAGAAAATTACTGAAATGTTTAAAACTAATGTTCCCTAAATGAAGGCAGGAAGGAATTTGGGCATGTCAGCCTCTACTGTTCAGACCTAAATGGAAAGATTGAAGCTCAACACTGATTTCTGATCTGTCAGACGACACCACATCCAGAACTGTCCTGTATCTAGGCCTGATAGAACCACATGGGTCAGGATCACTGTGGAGAACCTTTGAGTTAGACACAATCATCACACCAAGCTTTACTGAGCCTGGAGGAAGCCTTATGTGAACTGCGTCCACAGTCCAGAAACACAATATGCAGCAGCAAAGGTCATGTAGTACACACCTCTACACTTGTTGGCAGGAAAAATTAGAGAAACTGCACCTGAACCACATCATTACTTGGTGTCTTCAGTGCCTGAACGTCTTTTAAATGTTGTGTAAAGAAATGACAGCATTACAAAGTAGCAAATGTTTTACTGTCCCACTGTTTCTGGAATGTGTTGCAAGAATCAGAAGGGAAAAAAGTTAATTTGTAAAATTTTGTTTTCAGTACAATACAGATAGAAACTAATTCACCAAAGATAAAATGTACTCTGATCCTATTTCTGATTTGGGGTTGTATTATCAATAAACGCAGCGCATGGAGAAAAGTTCTGGCAGTGAAACAAATTGACTCTTTGTTTAACCCTTAAAGACCCACAACTATTTTTTGTCATAACTCCCACATGATTTTCTTTTTCTTCCCTATTTATTATAAAACAAGTATATGCATGTATTATAGCCTATTTTGGCATGGATCCAGCTGATGTCATCACATCTATGCGTGTGATGATGTCAGCATATCAATTGCCTCTATATATATACCAAGTTTGAAGTAAACTGAAACAAAATTGATGGTTTTATAGACATTTGAAATATCGCCCATTGTCAGTAAATGGGGGAAGAAAAAATATTTTAAAAATTCATAAAAAATTTTAATTTTGACCTACTGTTCCCAAAATGCAATCAGATCTATTCTGGGTCACTGGCAATCTATAAACCCAATTTGGTATAAATTCAACTGATAGTTTTGCTGCTAGAGTGCTAACAGACAAAGAAACAAACTAGAAGCACTTGGAGAGCACAGACCTCCGCCAAGGCAGATCAGTGACCCAGATTTGGATGAAAATTTCAGGAAATGTTGATACTGGCACAAGGAACAAATGATTAAATTTTGGTGGTGATCGGGGGGGGGGGGGGGGGGGGGCCACAGGGGCCCACTGATCTGCCTTGGCGGAGGTCTGCTCTGTCTTTTCTAGAACAGCACTCGTAGAGCGCAGACCTCCGCCAAGGCAGATCAGTGGGCCCCTGTGGCCCCCCAACTCCCCTCACCCCCGATCACCACCAAAATTTAATCGTTTGTTCCTTGTGCCAGTATCAACATTTCCTGAAATTTTCATCCAAATCCGTCCATAATTTTTGAGTTATCTTGCACACAAACAGACAAACCAACGCCGACAAAATCATAACCTCCTTGGCGGAGGTAACAAACCGAAGCAAAAACAATACCCTTGACTCCCCTTCAAGGGGTGGGGTAATTATCCTCTGCATTTTGCATTCTTCAGTGTAAATCTTATATTTTCCTATATTAAATCCACAGATCATGTAGATGTTCATGAAAACAGTGTAAATTCAAAGGTTATTATATCAAAACAAAGAAAATGGGAGAAAAACTGACTTTTAGAGCAAAGACATCAATAAGTGAACGGAAACAAGCATCTCCATCCACTGTCATTTATTAAATTCCATGGGTTTTACTGGTGAATCAATGTTGAAGAAGATGACAGTGTTACCATGTTCACTACAGAGCCTCTGAATGTCCAAATGGGTCATATCTGATGCCCATGAAGAGATGACAAACTGTATTTTACACCAATTATTTACATGTATTGATAGGATTAGTGGATCAACAGGTATTAAACATTTTAGCTCAGTGGATGATTTTGTTCAGTGGTGGATGTTTAGATGTTTATGGGTGATTTATTTGCCAATAAGATAATTATAATTATTATTCAATGTACCACAGAAACATATGATTAAAAAAAAATCTTAAAACATTGACGCAACAAAGCTTGCAAAAACAAAATTTGTGTCACTGCCAAAACTTGTGTATATCTGTACACTGGAAACAGAGACACTTTAATCTGCAGAGACAAAATTTGAATACAGGAAGAGCACCACTTTCTCTCCAGGAACCGTTCAGCCACATAGTTTGACTCAAATCAGAGAAAGAATTTACATATGTATCATACTTTTCCTAAGACACACTGCGTACATACAACTCAAGGTACATGCTGAAAAAGCCACAAATAAAGAATATAAAAAATATAATAATTTACATGAAAACACAGCCAGTCTGCCTTCAGCTACATTTGTTATAAATAATCCAGTCTATTTCAGGATAGAAGCAAACAACAGGAAGGCATTAAACCCATGTGTGTGGTGGAAAAGTTGTCCCTTCAGTTGTGTCAGCTTCTGTGAAACACACAAGACATTAAAGAGTTACTTATGTGTTTGTCCTCAAGATCCAGTGTGTAAGATTTAGGAGGATTTAAGAGCATATAACTGCAAAGATGGAATATAATATTCATAATTTTGTTTCTGTTACTTTAGAATGAATCATTTATATGTATAAAATAAGCAGGTCGGCTCCAAGTCCACCATGTAGTACTGGCATGTGTCTACAGCGCCTCAGAATGGACTCCTTTATACCGAAGGCGGAAGCCAGTCCTTATGTAAATTATCATCACCTATGATGTCTAAGTGTGGACCAGAGTCATTAAATGAAGGTTTATAGAACCGGCATTAGGAGGCCTTTAAAGTACAAAGTGTAAATCCCAATTGCACATATTAGACAAAACAAACACAATAAACTACACCAAGACTATGCTCATACAGATCTGCATTAACCAACAAAGACCCAGTGCTACTTCTATGGCAGTTCCCAACTGAATTTTTCTATCCGTTTAACATTTCTTAAGTAATTTACCACCAGTCATTATAATATTATCCTCTTCATTTTGTGTTTCTTTTTCCAGTAAAAATCTGGTATTTTCCTGCATAAAATTTTCAAATAATGATGATGTTCATAAAAACTCAGAATAAAGTTGAGGGTTATTATGCCAAAAAAGAGAAAACTAAGAAAAAAGTGACTTTTTCAGGCAAGATTTAATTAAGTGTCTCCATCCATCGTCATTCATCAAACTCTATGGGTTTTACTGGTGAATCAATGTTGTAGAAGATGACAGTGTTTCCACGTTTACTACAAAGCCTCTGAATGTCCAAATGGGTCATATCTGATGACCATAAGAAGATGACAACCTGTATTTTCCATCAGTTATTGATATGTATTGATAGGATTAGTGGATCAACAGGTATTAAACATTTGAGAGCAGTAGATGGTTTTGGTTGCCAGTGGCTGTTTGTATCTTTAAGGTTTAAAGCCACTGTAGATGGGGGTGAGGGTGAGTATTTGGTAGGTTCCCATCTGTAACTTACTGCTAGATTTCAATAAATGTTACACAGTGAACTTTTAAATCTCTATTGGAAGCAGTGTTGTATAAAGTACTGGAGAGTCACACTTGAGAAGAAGTACAGGTACTCTACCAAAAAATCACTTTGGTAGAAGTTCAAGTCACCAACTGAAGAGCTACTCACGTTAAAGTCTGTAAGTATCTAGTATTTACTGTACTTAAGTATATCAAGTAATCTGCAATTAAATGTACTCAAGTAATGAAAGCAAAAGTACAAGTAAATATTAATAACAACCAAAGGCAGTCAGAATTTAGAATATTATAAAGTTAATAGAGGATTTTAAAACATGGTGAAGTAAAAGACATGCAGTCAAAATATTGAAAGTGATGCTTACATCAAAAACAAAGTTTCAAAAACCTAAACAGGAGGAGGCTACTACTGTTATTATAAATGTCAGAAAATCTACATAACACTTCGTAAACAAGATATCCAAAGTCTAAACAATTTACCTAATAGCAACCTGTTTTTTTTTTGCATAGCTTCATTCAACTCTCCCTCCCTCCCCCATGTTTGTTCTTCTTGACCTCTCTTTTCTCCCTCTCTCCCCAACCTCCTTTCCTCTTTCGCTGCCACCCTTACATATGATGTACTGCCGCTTACGAGATTGCTGCCAACTGCTGCTGCTCACATCAACAGATTGCTGACAGGTTGAGTGTGGACTGTCGTTTGCGCTTGCGCATCACGCGATTAGGCCCAATGACAAATCAGCTTCCTGACTTTGTTGCATCACCAGTAATCTCTGAGGTGAAAACACCAAATTTCCTGTAAATATTTCTTTGTAACAAGTAAGGGGTACTGGGCCAGATCTACTAAAGGTTTACATGTATTAAAATGTGTGGAAACTCATTGCACACACAGAAAAATGTACAAACTGATTTACTAACAGTGTGCACTAAGGGTTGCGTCTTTTAAAAGTGCAAAATCACGCATCTGCATCCAGTTAGTACATTTGCCACAATGAATATGCAATATGGAAGCCGTGGTTCTTGACCGGAAAAAGGTGGTTTGCCCTCTCTGGGTCGGTGGGGAGTCTTTGCCCCAAGTGGAGGAGTTCAAGTATCTTGGTGTCTTGTTTTATGAGTGAGGGAAGGATGGAGCATGAGATTGAGAGACGGATCGGTGCAGCCTCTGCAGTGATGCAGTCGCTGTATCGGTCAGTTGTGGTGAAGAAGGAGCTGAGCAGAGAGGCGAAGCTCTCAATTTACCGGTCAGTCTACGTTCCTTCCCTCACCTATGGTCATGAGCTTTGGGTCAAGACCAAAAGGACAAGATCCCGGATACAAGCGGTCGAAATGAGTTTCCTCCGCAGGGTGGCTGGGCGCACCCTTAGGGATAGGGTGAGGAGCTCAGTTACCAGGGAGGAGCTCGGAGTAGAACCGCTGCTCCTCCACATCGAGAGGGGCCAGCTGAGGTGGCTCGGCCATCTGTTTCAGATGCCTCCTGGACGCCTCCCTGGGGAGGTGTTCCGAGCATGTCCCACCGGGAGGAGACCTCGGGGAAGACCTAGGACACGTTGGAGAGACTATGTCTCTCGGCTGGCCTGGGAACGCCTCGGGGTCCCCCCGGAAGAGCTGGAGGAGGTGTCTGGGGAGAGGGAAGTCTGGGCATCCCTGCTTAGACTGTTACCCCCCGCGACCCAGCCTCGGAAGAAGCGGAAGATAATGAATGGATGGATGGATGGATGGATGGATGTTTACACGCAATTGTGTGTGTGCTGGGAGGAGAAAATGTAAACATATTAATTTAACACACGCACAGTGATTTATCAAACCAGAAAGCAATTTTGCTCATAGAAACTGCATCTATATTTACCATGTCTCAAAAGGAGGTGCAAACGGTCTGTATGCGTAATTGCGCACACATGGCTGCAGTTAGGAGTAGGGATGGGAATCGAGAACGGTTCTTTTTGAGAACCGGTTCTCAGTAGCTCGATTCCTTGGAATCGTTTGTCTGCCTGCTTAACGATTCTGCTTATCGATTCCACCTTTGTTGCACATGCGTGATGACATCACACGTACGCTGCATTGTTTTGGTCAGAACGTAGCCAACATGGTGTTGAGGCAGAAACAGTCTAAAAAGATGACACCAGGTCCACTTACTTGTAACACTTGCTAAGCTTCCATGTCTTCAAAAGGGTGGAATCCCTCCAGTATGCTCAAACATTTGTCCACAGCATGTGATTCATTTACAGGAATGCCACATATTTGATACGCTACTTAGCGGCACTTGTGAATGTAGCAGCAGAATGAACGCCGGGTCCAGTTCCAGTTCTGGTGTGAGCAACAAACGTCGCACCCAAATACAAGTTTCCGAAGGAAGGGGAAAGGAAATGAGGTGCACAACAACGGGAGAATAGCCGAGCCGAGTTGAACCGGGTCCACGTAATAGAAATGCAACAATAGAGGAATTAGTAAAGAGTCTTAGGTTTCACTTTCACTGCACACCGCCACCCACCCCCCCACCCCGAACTGGGCTCGGCATTATCTGTTATTACCTCCACCAGGAGGCATTGTGATCACTTTGCTTTGTGTGTTTGCGTGCATTCGTGCGTGTTTGTTTGTTTGTTAGCAAGATAACTCAAAAAATTATGGATGGATTTTCATGAAAATTTCAGGAAATGTTGATACTGGCACAAGGAACAAATGATTAAATTTTGGTTGTGATCGGGGGTGGGGTGGGGCAGATCTGTCTTGGCGGAGGTCTGCTCTCTCCGAGTGCTTTTCTTGTTATTATTTGTACATACTGTATATGTTATATTTTCTGTGCAGAGATGGAAATACAAAAGACAATTAATGCAAACACACCCGTTTGTACTCTTTTATTCCCTCACCCAATGGGAATCGATAAGAGAATTGATAAGGAATCGGATCGATAAGCAAAATCGATAATGGAATCAGAATCGTTAAATTCTTAACGATTCCCGTCCCTAGTTAGGAGACATCGAAATGATGAAACAAGATCCAGAGAATGCATTTTTCACCCTTGTGTGAACATTTTTGGAGTGGCGAAAGAAAAAACAAGAAAAGCACTCAGAGAGCGCAGACCTCCGCCAAGACAGATCTGCCTCCCATGCGTGCGTGTTTGTTTGTTTGTTTGTTTGTTCGTTTGTTTGTTGGCAAGATAACTCAAAAAGTTATGGACGGCAAGCCCCACCACCACCACCACCACCACCCCCGATCGCCACCAAAATTTAATCGTTTCTTCCTAGTGCCAGTATCAACATTTCCCGAAAATTTCATGAAAATCTGTCCATAACTTTTTGAGTTATCTTGCTAACAAACAAACACACACGCACACAAAGCAATCACAATACCTCCTGGCAGAGGTAATAATTGAGACGAAACCCCCCCGTACACACACACACACACACACACACACACACACACACTCCCTTACGGGACTCTTTTCCACTCCTGATGATTGTCAATATGCACCGGCATTAGGCAATAGCATGACAAATTTATGTGCGCCTGAGAGTCCAACTGCCCCCCCCCATCCCCTCCACACACACACCTTTAGAATGAAAAGTGAATGAATGAGTCATGCAATACCTTCTATGACAAAGCTCTAACGTTACATTTCCATGCATCTGGATCATTCACTTTACTGTTACCATTAATGCTGCCATATCCCAGAACAGTTTAAGGCACACAAAATCCTCATTTAAATAGGTGGGTCCTGCAAGACTTTGCACCTGTTGACATTTGCGCAAGCAGTCTTTGTAAATCACCCGCAAACTGCAGTTCAACCCCACACGCAAAATTCTACATTGCGCACGCAAATTAGTACACGCAAATTGGGATCTTAGTAGATCCGGCCCACTGTGCGTTAAAAATGTAACAGAGTAGAAAGTATGCAATTGAGTTAGGAATGTAGTGAAGTAAAGCAAATAGAATAAAAATACTCAAATTACAACAAATTCTCCCAAAACATACCTGAGTACTGCAGTGAAGTATTATTACTTTGTTATTATATAACACTGATTGGAAGTGCAGACATGTTCTGAGTGACTTACCTGGTGATCCTGCAGTTTGTGGCTTGTATATAGCTTCCTGTGTATCTGATGTTGCACCGAACCTCATTGTTGGAGAAATCAGACTCCTGAACCAGCTGGGAGGGGTTCACCATCACCTGAGGTAACAGGATGATAAACACAGGCAATGAACCAACCAAAATCAGATGTTCTTATTTTATTTCACTTATTATTGAGAAACTTTGATATTTCTATTCAAATGTCTTATTAAATGTAAAACTCCCTTTATCTGTGCAAAAATACTGACTTTTACCACAATGGTCTAACTATTTCCAGAGATGTTCGTCCACTTGCTTATGTTGTTTTACTGCTGAAGCAGTGTGATGCTTTCACCTTAAGAATGTAGTTTCCTGGTGGTATGTCAGTGATGTCAATCCACTGGCAGTCGATGTTGGCATGATATGTATCATAGCAACCAGGTCCAAGCCCCTGAAAAAATCCATATTGTGAAACTCCAATTTTATTGGATTTTGTTTTGTATATTAAACATTCAAAATTCACCTGTACAGTGTTATTTTGAAAGAAAATGCAGGCACCACAAGGTCACTGGTGCTTGTCATGGCGGCAATCCCCAACCTGTTGGTGGACACCAGCAGTAAGGGGTGCCGTCAAGCTGGAGAAGGAGTCCTATAGGGCCTGGCTGGCTGTTGGGACTTCTGAGGCAGTGGACAGGTACCAGCAGGCTAAGCGGGCTGTGGCCTTGGCAGTTGAGGTAAAAAAAAATGGGCATGGGAGGGGTTTGGTGAGACCATGGAGCTTGACTTTCAGTTGGCCTCGAAGAGGTTCTGGCAAACTGTCAGGCCACTCAGGCAGGGGAAGCCAGGCTCCACGAACACTGTTTACAGTGGCACTGGAGTTCTGCTGACCTCAATTGGGGACATCGCCGGGCGGTGGAAGGAATACTTTGAGGAGCTCCTAAACCCTGCCTTCATGTCTTCTGTGGCAGAAGCAGAGCCCTGGGACTCAGGGGCAGGCTCGTCTGTCACTCGGACTGAGGTCTCTGAGGAAGCTGGACAACTCCTTGGTGGCTGAGCTCCGGGGGTGGATGAAATCTGCCCCGAATTCCTTAACCTCCTAAGACCCAGGAAATGCCAGCAAAGTACAAGCTTTTTTTGTTTTTTATTAAATAAGTGCCTATATTGGAAACATCATGATGCAACAGTTTTTTCAGATGCAGTTTTTAATATTTTTATGGAATGTTCTTTGTGGTGGACAGTTTTCTTTTCCTTTTTTTTGTATAAAGTTGTGAAATTCTTGTCCACAAATGTGGACAGAAAACCCATAGTTGGGTCTTAGGAGGTTAAAGCTCTGGATGTTATGGGACTGTCTTGGCTGACACGCCTCTTCAACATTGTGTGGAGGACAGGGACAGTATCACTAGAATGGCAGACTAGGGTGGTGGTTCCCCTTTTTAAGAAGGAGGGCTAGAGGGTGTGTTCCAACTACATGAGCTGTGGGTAGTAACCAAAAGGACAAGATCATGGATACAAATAGAAGAAATGAAATGAGTTTTCTTCGCAGGGTGGCCGGCATCTCCCTTAGAGATAGGGTGAGGAGTTCAGCCATCCAGGAAGGGCTCAGAGTAGAGCTACTGCTTCTCCACATCAAGAGAAGCCAGCTGTGGTGGTTCAGGCATCTGGTCAGCATGCCTCCTGGACACCTCCATGGTGAGGTGTTCCGGGCATGTCCAACCGGGAGGAGACCCCGGGCAGACCCAGGACATGTTGTAGGGATTATATCTCTTGGCTAGCCTGGGAATGCCTTGGAATTCCACCGGAGGAACAAGAGGAGGTGGTAGGGAGATGGAAGTCTGGACTTCTCTGTTCAGGTTGATGCCCCTGTGACCTGGACCCAGATGGATGGATGGATGGAGGATGGATGGATACATAATTTTCCCCCCTTCACATGAACAGAACACCATTCCACTCTCTTACTCTGAGTGTTATAGAAAATGATAAATGAAAATAAAATAAATGATATATGAGATAAATTTAAAAAAAAAAACAAACATTATGAATAGTCAAATACAAATACATATTGAACCTTAAATTGTGTTATTGTACAGTGCATTAGCACACTTTCAATGTTATTCATTCAAACACCACAGAACAAAATGATAATATTATATATGATAATATATTTTGTCCTACACCTCCTGTAAGATTGTCCAATATCTGTCATTTTAATAAATAGTACAAAGGGTTTCAGGTATCTTCATATAGTTCCACTTTGTTTTTTTAGAATATATTATTTTTCTCCAGGGCCATACATGTGCCATAGCATTAAACCACGCACCTACAGTAAGTGGATGTCACAACAGCTCCCAGGCAGTAGTGTTTTGGTGTTTGTCCTCTCATTACCTGTTTTATTTTGTCATCCTCCTTCCTGTGTCATGTCTGGTGTCTTTACTTCCTGTTCCCTCCTTTCCCACTCGTGTGGTTACCTTCCCCTGCCCTAATGTGTTTCACCTGTGTCTTGTTATGTCCTTGTCCCAGTGTGTGTATATAAATATACCGTGTGCTTCCTTCTTTGTTTGCCAGTTCATTTGTGTCCTTTGTGAGATACTTACCAGCAATTCTTCCTGCCTGTTCTCCTGATCCTTGCCTTCACCTCCCGGCACCTCTGCCTTCCTGTGTTTTGACCCAGCCTGCTACGGTGCTCTGTTTTTGCCTATCCCTCACATGTGCCTCAGCCTGATTCCCTGCTTTACTGTGTATGATCCAGCCTGCCTCCTAACTGAATTCTGCTTGGAAACCCACTTTGAACCTGGTTATCTGCCTCACGTCTGCTCCTCGCCTGCTTCAGTGGATCTCTAGCACAGACCCTTGTTCTCCAGACGACCACCGTTGGCTCATCTATTTCTGTGTCCTTTATTAAATCATTTCTTGTGAACTTCAATTCTGACTCCTGGTCATGGGTTTGGTTTCTTACTCCTGTGTTCAGTTGTGACAGGTGGACCTGTCTTTTCCAACATAGAACTAGCATCCTTTTAAAATTCCACTTTTAGACTTCATTTTATTGTCATAGTTGATGTGTGTGATGCACGTACGGCACTAAAAATCATGTAACAGATCAGTCATCAGCATCTTATCTGAGTCAAAGAACCAGGAAGAGGATGTATGATTATATAAGAAGAGATAGTTCTCGGACCCACCTGTGTGTGAGCTGTACAGGCAAAGCGGCGTCGGATCCCCGGGTCACATGACGTGTCCTCCAGGCAGAAACTGGCCTTGTGTCCTTCAGCCACCTTCTGTCCAGTGGAGACATCCAGCAAGTCATAGTTACTAAAAGCCTCCATGCTGTGATAGTGCCTGGAGACAGGAAAAAAGACACAAAAATGAAATGACATTTCAACCAACCAATCAAATTTACCTGTATAGCACCACATCATAACAAAAGTTATGTCATGGCACTTTACAATTAAAGCTGGTCTAAACCAGGCTCTTAAACCAATTTACAGAAATCCAACAGAATCCTCCAGGTGCAAATACAAAACAGTGGCAGATTGTGAATATACTGGTTTAATGCTTAAAGACCCACAACTATCACCACTTATGATAATATTATCATTGACATTTTGCTCCTCGACATTGACATTTTCAGTGAAAATTACATATTTTCCTATATGTAATATATTGATCATGTAGATGTTCATAAAAGCTCAGATTAAATTTGAAATATCAAAAACGAAGAAAACTGAAGAAAAAGTGACTCATAAAGACATGCAATAATCTGGTGTAACTCAATGAGATGAGATGACATATTACATTTTTTTGTATCCCTCTTGCAAAACCAGTCGGTTTGACTTATTAAACACTACCAAAGGTATTAAATTAAATGATAAAACTAGATGATTATCTGACCCACTGACAGTAAAGGATTTTATTCTTAGTCAAACCCAGAAGACCAAACTCACTGGTGACAGCTGTGCCATTCCCACTCATGTCTGGGCTTCACTGGCAGGAAATCAGCCGTTCCCTGGTTCTTCACTCGCTGTGGGAATCGCAGTAGGACTCTGTACTCCAGGTCACTCACACTTGGATGGTATGCAGACCTGAAGAAAAGGGAAACAACCAGAGATAATACAAGAGTTAAAAAACCTCAACAACAGCTTGGAGCCACACAACTCAATCATTTTCCCTTGTGGCATCAAATATGTTGTATCTTTACATCATGTTCACCTCCACAGACATGTTTTTCTGCCCATTAAAGTCTCTTTCAGGCTCACAGACCAACTGACATCAGCATGATTTACTGCCACAGAGACAGAGGTGGTTTCTGGTCTTGAACTCCTAGTTTTTGCATTTACCTCAGGAATCCTTTGCCTTTCATTTCAGAACTTATTTTACTTGGCTGAGGAGCTGTTCACATCAGAGAAGAGGAGTTCATTCGGCTCCCAGGTTTCAGTCTGTCATTCCACTGGAGCTTCCAAATGGGAGTGAGGCCAGCACACATCCTGATGCCATAACTTCAGAAAATAGTAAATGTGTTTTTCCTTTATTCGTATCTTACTTGGTGTCAAAAGTTATCACACAGCAGCAGTTAAAGTCCAACTCCAGAGTCATTAGAATCTCCCATGATTCACAATGATTTAATAAAACTTACCCTCTGCTCTTTTCATGGGTTAGTATGAGGGAAGGCCAACATACATACTGTATATTAGACTTCACTTACAAAGGAACACCTTCTATTTTCAATGTTTAACAAGCAGATGAAACATAACTTAAACTTCATTAGTTTAATCATGACTAGAGCTGAAACAATTAATCGATTAACAAACTTGAATCAATTTTTAAAAAAAAAAGTTTTCCTGAATCGAAGCTTCATTTTTGTCACATCTGCCACCAGACATTAGTCTGGTTTTGTCTGTCTTGTGTGTTTTGTCTGTCACTTCCTGTTTTATTACCTCCGCCAAGGAGGTTATGTTTTTGCCAGGATTTGTTTGTTTGTTTGTTTGTTTGTCTGTTTGTTTGTCTGTCCGTTAGTGTGCAACATAACTCAAAAAGTTATGGACAGATTTTGATGAAATTTTCAGGGTTTGTTGGAAATGGGATAAGGAAGAAAAGATTAAATTTGGTGGTGATCGGGGGTGGGGGGGCCCACAGGGGGGCCCATTTCCAACAAACCCTGAAAATTTCATCAAAATCTGTCCATAACTTTTTGAGTTATGTTGCACACTAACGGACAGACAAACAGACAGACAGACAAACAAACAAACAAACCCTGGCAAAAACATAACCTCCTTGGCGTGGGGGGGGCCCACGGGGGGGGCCACTGATCAGCCTTGGCGGAGGTCTGCGCTCTCCGAGTGCTTCTAGTTTTGTTAAGTTCTCCTCATGTGTCATGTCTGGTGTCTTTGCTTCCTTTCCCTAATCATCTCCACCTGTGTGTGATTACCTGTCCCCGCCCTGATTTGTTCCACCTGTGTCTCATTGTCTTCCCTCCCTCTTGTGTATTTAAGCCCTGTGTTTTCCCCTGTCCTGTGCCAGTTCATATCGCCTTGTGTGTTACTTACCAGCATTTTGGATCCTGTTTGTCTGTCTGCCTGTTTTTTGACCCGGATTGTTTCTCAAGACCTCTGCCTTTTGCCCGACCCCTGTCTGTGCCTCTGCTACCTGATTCTACGTGTGTTTGACCTTTCTGCCTGTTTTACTGGTATGTGAGCTAGTCTGTTCCCAATATACTGTCGCCTGTCTGTCTGCCTTACCGTGTTTGACCTGGTCTGTGTACTGACATCCCTCTGCTTTCCCCTAGTCGGATACCCTACGTGTGTTTTCGGTCTGGGCTGTGAGGGTCTGTCTCCGGTCCACCTCACAAACCCTGTGAAGAACCCTGAACTCTGTGACCTCAAGAATTTGTATTCTATCAGTATCCAAGACTTGTCTGTTAAACCTGTGTTTAATAAACACTGTAAACTTTTACATCTGCTTCCGGGTCTTGCATTTGGGTTCAGTCACCGTACTCGGGTCATTACAATTTTCTTAATTTTGCTGCCGCTAAACATTGGCTCTGCTGTTGTGTTTAATGTGGACTCATATTGTGACGCACATGACACCAGGATCAGCACAAAGTTGTATGTTAGTAAATTAGTAAGTTGGATACAAATGTGATGAAGGCTACAGTGCACATAGTTTGCAGATGTCATTTGACTTGTTTGTTGTTTATATCTACAGATATACAGTATATGTCTACAGATTTGTACTTTCATACTGTTCTTGTTATATCTACATGGATATCTTTTTTTATATCCTTTTACTGTTATACTTGTGGTTTCATTTCGTTCTGGACTAAAGGACAAGTTCTTTGTCATTTTCAGAAATGTCTGTTTCACATTTTTACAGTTTTTTTCAATCTAACCATAACCCTCTTGATCTGGTGGGTGTTAACAGATTTAAAGCATCTACCATCCTTTCAGAATCTTTACCAAAACACTTTTATCTAATAAAACAAAAGTCCTGGGATTTGTAAATCTATCATCCATCCCAACCACCTCTGGCCCATTGATATAAACACACAAAGTCCCAGTTATATTGAAAAGAAAATACATTTTACATTAAATATGTTGGAGGTTTGCTGAAACATATTGTAGTAACATTTTTGTCGCATTCATACTGTTCATACCTTGTAGATTTTTTTTTTTTTAATTTCTGGTTTCTCATAAGAACTTTTCTTTCAATAATGGTGATTTTTTTTGCTTCCTTGAATTCCAGTCTAACACTTCAAAGGGGCAGCTGTGACCTAAAAGGTGAAGTGGCAGTTTGTGACTGAAGGGTCGGCAGTTTGGTTCCCAGACCGGCACAGAAACTGTTGGCGAATGTGCCCTTGAGCAAGGCACTTGACTCACTAGCCCACTGCTCTAAGTCTGCGGTATGTTCCTGCATGTTCAGTGTGTGTTGCATATGTAATATACTGATCTTTATGAGCTGTATGGATTCAGTTTAACTGAACAGCCTAACAGAACACATCCAATTTCTGCATTTATATCTATAAATGAATCAATAGTCTTTTTTAATTAAATGTTGTGTATGTTATGTGTTCTCAAGAAAAAAAAAAAGTTTGAACATGAATTCCATATAAGACATAGTGACTTATCTTGATGGGACTATCATCTATGAGTGGTGAATTACACCACTACACTATTGATTGATTTGTAATCGATGTAGTTATTAATGATTAAATATGCACTGGAAATTAACTGGAGGGTTGACAGACTTAAAGTCCTCATTGATAACATGATTGTTGTTCTGACAAATTAATGCAATTCCTAAAACAACTCAAATGCACCTGGAAAGGCAGTTTTCTTCAGCAGCACAGCGAAGTGCATACATCTGTACTTTCTGTATGTAGGAGGCAGCTTGGATGTAGTAGGGGTCTGGAACCAAGTCTGGGAGACCTGCAAAACAAAGGCACAGCTGTAAAGACATGCTGTTACTAAGCATATTTGGTCAAGTGCTTCATTATAAAGATTCAATTCTTTAGTGGTGTTCCCTAAAATGTGAATAGTCTACATTTTCGTCACGTGTGTGCAAGTTGAACATTTCAGTCTCAACATTTGCACAAAAAAGTGCAATAGAGCAGAAAATTAAAGGGGAAACGTGGAAACTTTTACAGTCATAACTTATTAGCTACATTTCTCCACAGTCTCTGGTTAAATGAACCTGTGTCAGTCTATCATCATTCCATTTCATATGGCTTTGTTCACATGCTCTGAAACTAAAGAAGATATTTGATTTCAGGCCATTAACGCTTGATCTCATTAAAAAATACATTACAATGTGCACTGGATTGAAGGTGTGTTTGTGCCTCTGCGTGACTTTGGCCCAATAATAATTTGATTGATGGTTCTGTCTAATTACTGAGACTCTTATCGTGGTTTTCATTAGTGATAATCGTCTGGTATCGTGACTGTAGCTGCTCGTCGTGCGCTCTGGTTACCTCTCTCGGGTTCAATAGTTTCGGTCTCACCGTTATGAAAGAACCTGGTGCCGAAGCCTGTTCCCGGTGGAGGCCGCGCAGGCTGCCGGTTCCTGCGGTCCGGTGGGTAAACGTCATAGTAAACTGAGTTCCTGTGATGAATGCTGTGTGGGTCTCGTGGGTCACCTGTGTCTGGAGCCTGTGCTGTGTCAACTCTGGGTCGTGGGAAGTGTATTTCCACGGCGTTACCGGACGGCGCAGTGGGGGAGACACTGAGTGGCCGCGCTCCGTGTGCGCTCCGGACGTCTGCGGATAAACTAGTCTGGTGGGGGATGCGGCGTCCGTTCCACCCGTTATCAGCCCATAAAGGAGTGGCCCATGTCCGGGTAGTTGTTGACCCCATGCTCTCTGATCTTGGTCTGCTGGGCGTAAAGTCCGGCGCTCGTACAGGTGCCAAGGTGGCCTGCGGTGCGTCCTCCCCAGGAGTGCTCCGGCCTCCCCGTGGAACTCCGCTGCCGGAGAACTCCTGGATGGAGCTGAAGGCAGGAGCGCTGCGGTTGGATGGTGGCCCGCGTGAACGGTATCCAAACACAGTCTCCCTTGTGTTTATGATCCGCGGTGAGGACTGACTGTGTCCCGCCAGCAGATACTGACCCGCATCTGCACCAAGAACCGAGGTGTCCATTTGCTGGTTTTGCTGCGCGTGACCCAGTGCCATGTCTGTGGAGTCCCCAGGTCTGACTGTGGTGGATGCAACAGGTTGATTAAACCCGTTCTTCGTTGTGAGGAAAACCTGCGTGCTCCTTCTGCTCTGTGCCGGTGGCCGATACTGGGTCCCGGTGCTCAACAAACTGTACACACGGCCGTTATTTTCCCACTGGAACCTTTGTCTCCACGGTCCCACGTGTGCGCGTAAATGGTGCTGAGCAGTTCCCAAACACATCAGAATATCGACCAAGTAAATGAATAAAAATGCAAACTTCTCCATGGCTGTAAATGAGTGTGTCTCTCGTGTCTCTGTCTATCTGAAGAGCTCCAGCTCTGAGACACCAACTTCCAACATCTGAGTTTGACATCTGGTGAGGTAGTGTCTTGTACACATCTGTCACAGTTACGCAGCAGCGCACAGCACCACCAGAGTTTGGTTTGGACGTCCTCAAGTGTCTGGTGTGTGCGCTGCTGTCGGCATAGTAACGCACGGGATGGAAGGGATTGCGCACTTTTTGCGCAATCATAACGTTGTAGTCTTCTGTCTCTGTAAGCTGTTGATGATACTGACCTTTTCTCATTACGTCTATTCATTGCTATGTTTAAAACCTAACAAAAAGCCAGTGTCATAAAAGAGAACAAACAGTTCAAGAAACAACACTAGATTTGTTTAGTGTGCCATGGGATTTGAAGTCCATGTTAAAAACTGTAAGAATCATGAGAACAAAGAAAGTGCGGCCCAGAACGTCCATGCTGCGATTAAAAAGTAAGGAAACTTCGGAGTGCTCTTCTCTTTTCTCATTTATTTCAAATCTATATTAAATAAATACAATTATCTCAAGCTGGAGCAGCACAGAATGAGATATTTCCAGATGATCAAAAATGTCCCACTTATCTGAGTTGTAGATTCCACATAGGCTGATTAAAAGTCAGGATAATTAGTCCACTTGAGCGGTTTTATGAGAGGACATTTATTTGACAAACGGCTGTGCAGATGTAGTGTCTGCTCTTTAAGTCCTTGTACAATGGGTCTTACCACCGCATGATGGCAGTGGACCCACACCACCACTACAACCTCTGTACTGCTTTGATGTACAGTCCTCATGTACCTATTTTATCAAAACCTCGTGACTTGCCTCCGTCATCACGTCACACTGTAGAAGAACTTCATGTTCAGAGAAGACAGTAACAATAAGATAAGAAAACTGTGCTGCTAATTTGGAATTCTCCTCCGCAGAAAACATTTTAAACCCGTAACATCTTGCTGTGTGCATTTAATCCTGTTGCGCTCAGTGTTATGATCTGGGGTTGGTTCAGTTGGTCAGGTCTGGGATCAGCAACATTATATGTTCATAAAATGACAGAATTAAAAGCTGTGCTTGATTGCTTAAGCTTTTTGAAACGACGCCACTGTGAATGTCATAATGAACTCTAAAGGTTAAATAAGGCTAAGGCAAAATATTAGAATGTGTTACTTTTGTTTAGTCCAGTATCCTCACATATTTGTGTTATAAAGTCAGTATGTTCAAATTAAGAAAGTAATTGATGTTCCAAATCTCATCTGCTGATGCATAAAAAAATTAAAGCAGTTTGTGTCATTTTCAACAAATCCTTTATGAATGAAAACAGTCCAGAAACTGGGTCAGTGTTATATTACAGTAGGTTTTACACTCATTTGGACACAAAATCATGCTTCTCTTTAAGATGAGGATTGTTAAACTGACTTGTTTTAAGGTGATACAACACTTAAAACAGGACAGCAGAAGTATTTACCTCTTAAACTCTTAAACAGTGGCAGGTCAGTCCCATCATTCACAAATAAGTACAACGATAATAACTGTCATAAAGTCACAATGTCATGTGTTTATCTCATGAAAGAAGTTAAAAGGGCTGAGATATGAAAACTTTTAGATTATTCTATTTATTATATGCGCACAAAGAATGCAACAGTTTATCCTGCATTGCCCATCTGAAGTAACTGAATACATAAGAAGAGAAATAAAAGGGTCAGTTGCCTTTACTCCCATTTGTCCCATCGTCTTCTCACAGCATGTGCCAGAAGGCAAGTAAGAGCATTATTATGGTCGTGGTCATTTGCACCTGTCAGCCATCGTACAAGGGCTTATCTTGCCGTTTGCACCCATTGTGCTGTGGAATAAAAAAGGTTGGAGTGTATGAAACATCTCTTCCTCTTTTACCAAGAGTATGTGAATTCCCAGCTAAATATACTCACACAACCTGACTCAGAGCACTCAGAGCCTTTCAGCAATCTGTGTGAGAATAAACCCATGAGTGAGTGTGAGAAACAGGAGTAGGGAGGTGTGTAATCATGGGGTCCAGGCAGAGGGGTGTCTCTCAGTGTGTCAGGTGGCCTCAACCACTTTAGAGCTCTTAACCAGTGACATGTCACTATCACTAACTCAAGGACACTGATATACAACAGCAGGGGATCTAACACCATCAATGCATAAGCTCGGAATTACTTTTGGCGAATATGTTTCTTTATAAATCCCAGACTGACTTGAAAATAAAAGGAGGGCAATTCTCCTCCTTAAGAAGTACTGCCCAGTATCTAAAAAGTTTCTGAGTTCTGTCCATAACAGCAGTATCAAAGTTGTTTTTTTTTTGTTTTTTTTTTAATCAAACCAGTATCAGTATCAAAGCTTTTAACAGTTGCATGAATTTAATGCTACTTAAACTCTGCACCTTCAGTGGAATAGAACAACTACATCATTGAATTGTGAGTTGATTAACTGTTATACTGTTATTATAAAAAATTGTAATTAAGATTAGTATTGTCTATTCTGATAACTTTGCTGCCACTAAAGTATAATAAAAAAGAGGCATTTCTTGGCTTAGAATCATGAAACATATAAAAAAGTATCTGTTTGCCCTTAAAAATTTAACATAATAGATTATTTAGTTATGTATAGCTAATTAAATGTTAAACTAAGCTACAAATTCAAAATAAGCCATCATGGATTTAGTCTCCATTAAACTCAGAACAGGAGAAAAGTGAGACTCATTAAGGTGATGTAATAAAAGAGCACTAATCAAACGATAGATAATTATGTGAGTAATGATGAACTCCTTTATTTCTGTTAGTGTTATCCAACTGCCTATAGAGATGAGTGGATATAATTATCACTGTTATGTAAAATAATCATGATTGTGAAATAATTTCAGTTATGTTATAACTGTGATGGGCCTTGGTCTGTAGACTGGGCTCAAAATTAACACCTATCAAGTTGAGTTTGGTAGATAAAGTTATTGCTACTGGCTGATTTCTGATGTCTGATTTGGCTGGAGGAAAAAACTGTAGACCTGCATGGGCCTCAAAACAGAGGACACCACACAGGTGATAGGTTTATCTAAGATTATTACTGAAAAGGAAGCAAAAATGCAGGCAGTGGAGGCAAGGACGTGGACGGGTCCAGCTGAAATGGATAAGAGAACTGAGCAGAGGAGACACTCAGGTGGGAGGCAAAGGTAAGGCACTCTGGTGATCTGCTCACAGGAAATGTTGGGTGGATTTAGGCAGTGGGAACAAAACATTTAACTCACAAAAATTCTAGGTGCAAAGATTGAGGAGCACTATTGAACAGGACAGAAGTATGTGGTTGGAAGACAGAGTTTTATTGAGGTAGATGAGGTGGTTTAGAGCAGGTGAGCCTTGTGTGCAAAGAAGCAAAAACAGAAAAACATCACAGAAAATCACTGAACCATGACAATATCATGCAAGTCACAATTAGAGACCTTGGCTAAACAGAGTTTTCAAATTCAAACAAATAGAAATTACGGTATTGGAAAAATATGTAGTGCCAAATGTGTGGAAACAGCCGGTCTTTGAGAGACACCTGCATGTACCTTTGTATGTAAAAAAATAATAATAATAATAACAATAATGTAATGTTATTTGTGATCTTTATCAAACAAATATGTAAATATACACATAGTGCTAAAAAACAAACAAACAAACTTAATATTCATTCAACTATCATTTAAGTGACAGTCCAAATGTCCAAATGTCATCCAACTCGTAAGGTGATAGCAGTGAATTCTTGATGAAAAACCTGTAGCAACAGGATGGGAGAACATGCTACTCATGATGTACTGTACATGTAAATGAAATCCCCCATAGACCATGACTGAGTGCATTGACAATTGGACTCATTCTTCCAAAATGGGAAGAAAGAGCTAAGTCTTCTAGTATTTCATCCAAAATGCACTTTTATTGTCTAAGGTGTTTGGCACCACTTTGTGTACATTTCTGTATTAATTTGGTTAAAATGAAATGTTAAATTCCCTATAGTTTGTTGCATATTAACAACAGGGACATGCATGTGTTCCTCAAACATGAGACGTTATCACATGCTGTATACATACTGACATACAGGGTGGGGAAGCAAAATTTACAATGAACATTTAGTTGTTTTTTCTCAGCAGGCACTACGTCAATTGTTTTGAAACCAAACATATATTGATGTCATAATCATACCTAACACTATTATCCATACCTTTTCAGAAACTTTTGCCCATATGAGTAATCAGGAAAGCAAACGTCAAAGAGTGTGTGATTTGCTGAATGCACTCGTCACACCAAAGGAGATTTCAAAAATAGTTGGAGTGTCCATAAAGACTGTTTATAATGTAAAGAAGAGAATGACTATGAGCAAACCTATTATGAGAAAGTCTGGAAGATACTATTAAAGAAGAATGGGAGAAGTTGTCACCCGAATATTTGAGGAACACTTGCGCAAGTTTCAGGAAGTGTGTGAAGGCAGTTATTGAGAAAGAAGGAGGACACATAGAATAAAACATTTTCTATTATGTAAATTTTCTTGTGGCAAAGAAATTCTCATGACTTTCAATAAACTAATTGGTCATACACTGTCTTTCAATCCCTGACTCAAAATACTGTAAATTTTGCTTCCCCACCCTGTAGTCTAATCTGTAAATTCATCTAAAACACATTAGATACTAATTTGTGAACAGAATTGCTGTTAAATTATTATTCTAGTGAAACATTGATATTCTAATACAGAGACATCCTCTGATTATCAGTAGCATAAACTGTGAGAATCTTTAACATTCTTCAATGCAGTTGCCTATTAAAGAGTTTGAAACAAAGTGATAGTGCCTTCGTCAAAGACCTGGCCTTATCCAGGTCAAGAAGATCACTCAGTGCACACATTAATTATTTCCTGCAATTTTTGGATTTAATAGAAAATGTTCTTCCTGTAACACAGATGTATTTCAGAAATTTGGAAGGGCCTGCATCAATACAACTGCACTTGCATCACTGCTATATTTAATCACCTATCTACAGGATGGCTGATGGAGCACTTATATAATCTCAACTATGCTTATAGATGTGTAAAGGTTGATTGAAAATTTACATTTATATCTCACAATGACAGAGTTTTTCCAAGTTGATAATAAACCTCAGTCCTCCATGACTCGCATTGCAAAAAGGCCTATGAGGGTCAAATGCATTTGACATAAATCCAAAATCTCATCATACACTTTTTATAAAACCCAACATCATAAAATGAAAGCTTTAAGGAGAAAAAACATCCCACTGAGCATTCTTCACATCCTTTATGCTCAGGCATGGTTTAAAGTTTTCAATAACAAGCACTGAGACCATTTGTTGAACCCATTCTCAGTGTTTTCATCTCGTGCATAGGTCTAACACATCATATCCATGTGAATAAAGTTATTCATCATAGTGAAGTGATACAGAGACAGGTAAATGGGATGCTTCCCGTCACATGCAGCCTAAAAAATCCATGCAGAAATATGAGCCTGCGAAAATTCACCTCAGCCCTAAGGTCATCAGAACAGAAAACACATCCTCACACTCCTTATGGACACATTTGTGAGTATGTGATATATTTCAGAGAAGCATTCTGTGCTGGATGTGTTTCATTCACGTGCTTCCCTCAGGCTCAGAGGAGTAATGGGGTCAGGTCTGTCCAAGAAAATGTCTAGACTGGATTTACTTTCATGAAGGCTAGTCTTTACTATTAAGAAGCTTGGGATAATACAACCACTGTTTCACCCTCAGCCTGGTCTGTGTTTGGTGGAAATATGTTCATGTAGCCTCCCCTACAGCTGCCATCCATATGTTGTAAACCTGCATTTTTTGTGTATATGTAATGTGCCCCTGTGTTACTTGGAGAGTGTTTGTACAAACCACACAGGGATATAGTTGTACTTTTCTCTGTAACGTGTTATTTGTATTTTTTTTGTATTTTTTTCTTTCATGAATAGACCCACCTGCTTTCCCAGCCATTACACACACACTACTGTCATTTTTAGCACCAACAGTTCAGACCATCCACCTGTTACAGTGTCACTACAATCACCTTGTCACTCCAGTTCCACACACACGACTGATTAGAATGTCCTACGGCTGATGTCAGGAGGAAATGAATGCTTGGCTTTAATATAATCTCTGTCCACAACAGGACAGAGAATGAACTGAAGCATTTCTAGTCCTACTTAACCCTTAAAGACCCACAACTATCTTCGTCACAACTTCCAATTTATTTTTTGTCTTTCCCACTTTTTTTCAGTGAAAATCAGGTATTTTCCTATATTTAATTCACTGACCATGTAGATGTTCTTAAAAGCTCAGATGAATGTTGAAGGTTATCATACCAAGAACAGTCAGTAATTCCCAAACCAACGACTGCACCTGCAGTTGTTCGGAAGAGACACATTAATGACAGCACAGGCACGCTGTTTATGGAGAGGATTAGGTTTGAAAATGCCTCATGTTCTAATGTTGACAATGTGTTGAACTCATATTCTTCTTGTGTTCTAAATGCTCTGGACACCATTGCTCCTGTTAAGGTTAAAATGGTTTGAAATAGGCAGAAGGCACCATGGAGAAATGATGACTCGGTCAGGGCACAGAAGAAGGAGTGCCAGAGGGCCGAACAGAAATGTCGCAAGTCTAAGCTTCAGGTTCATCATGAGATTTACAAAGAACAGTTGTGTGTGTTCAACCAGATTTTGCGTAGAACGAGGGAGAGGTATTTTTCAGAAATGATCTCTGGCTCTGGAAAGGCTCTGGTCAATTGTGCATATAACAACTGAAAGGGTTCTATCTGCACTCTTCTCTTTTACTTTGTTTTAATTTATTATTATTTATGTTTTATTGATTATGTTTTAATTATAATTGTGTGTTTTTAATCTGTCTCTTTTCCATTTTTGTAAAGCACTGTGAATTGTCCTGTGTATGAATTGTGCTATACAAATAAATCTGCCTTGCCTAACAGAGAAAAATGAAGAAAAAGTGACTTTTTCAGCAAAGATATTAATAACTGAATGTCTCTATCCACTGTCATTGATCATACTCCATGGGTTTTATTGGTGAACCAGTGTTGTAGAAGATGACTGTTTCCACGTTTGCTAGGAGCCTCTGAACATCCAAATGGGTCATATTTGATGACCATGAAAAGATGACAAACTGCATTTTTCACCAATTATTTACATGTCTTAATAGGATTAGTGGATCAACATGTATTAAACATTTTAGATCAGTAGATGCTTTTGTTCAGTTGTGGATGTTTGGATCTTTATGGGTTAAAAATGACAAAAAAAAAAAAAAAAAAAAAAAGCATTCCTGCATTTAATACACATTGAGACAGTGACCTATTTTGACATAAAGTTGCCTGAAATGTGCTTCTATTTGAAGAGTTACTGGACAATGCCCCCCCTCATATAAATGAGGTTTCCTAAAATACATGCACCTCCTCGATCTGTACCTTATTTAGCTTAGGTATGATGAGCTGAAGCTCCCAGTGTCTGTACATAGATGGGATATGGAGTTCCCACAAGGGAAATGAGAAATTATTGCTATATATACTCATAGGACTATAGGTGATTTGAGCACATGCTGCGGGCTTCATGTGCTGTAAAGCCACTGCTAATAACCTAAATCTTGTGGATAGTCAGTGACCTACTCAGGCATCTACTTGAGGCAAGTGAGGACGGGAAAGTATGTGGAACTCCAGCAATCAAACAAACCCGTGGATGGATAAAGGAGCCTAAAAAGACTTTTCCTGTTTCCAAAACAGTCAGTTTGGTTCTTACAGATTGTTTTGCATATAAATCAAATCCCTCAAAAAACTACTGGTCATCATTGACGATACCTGTCACCCTCTGCACAGTCATTAATGCCCAGAGAAGTTTGTTCAGTGACAGGCTACTCCTCCCCAGGACTAAAACAAACAGAACTAAAAACTCCTTTGTCCCTTAAGCCATCAAACTGTACAACTCTGCTCTCAGGAGGAAGGGAAGGAGTAGCAGGAGGAGAGAAGATGAGGAGAATGTCACGAGGAGGAGATAGAATGTTGGACATCTGTTCTATCTCAACTCAGAGGGACTGTGCAATTCTGTGGTGCAATATTGTTTGTTAATTACCCCGCCCCCCGAAGGGGAGGCAAGGGATATTGTTTTTGGTTTGTTTATTAACACTCTAGCAGCAAAACTATTGGTTGAATTCATACCAAATTGGGTTTATAGATTGCCAGTGACCCAGAATAGATTTGATTAGATTTTGGGAAAAGTAGGTCAAAGTTCAAATTTTTTAATGAATTTTTAGAGATCTTTTTTTTCTTTGTTCCCCATTTACTTAGAATGGGCAAAATTTCAAATGTCTGTAGCAGCAAAACATCTGGTTGAATTCATACCAAATTGGGTTATAGATTGTCAGTGACCCAGAATAGATGTCATAACATTTTGGAAACAGTAGGTCAAATTCAAGAATTTATATGAATTTTTTTTTTTTTTTCCATTTACTTATAATGGGCGAAAATTCACATGTCTGTAGCAGCAAAACTATTGGTTGAATTCATACCAAATTGGGTTTATAGATTGCCAGTGACCCAGAATAGATGCAGTTACATTTTGGGAAAAGTAGGTCAAAGTTCAAATTTTCTATGAATTAAAAAAAAAAAAAATAATTTCTCCGATTTACTTATAATGGGCCAAATTTCAAATGTCTATAAAACCATAAAAGGGGTGGGGTTTGTTGTGCCTGGCACCACTTGTTATTATTACTTTCATACTTATATAGCTTGTATATTGTTGTTATGACTACTATTACTTTTATCCTTCTGTTCTGTGATGCGTAAACTATACACACACACATATAAATATATATATATATAAATATAATATATATACACACACACATATACACTGTACATATTGTGCAGAGTATATCATATTTTAGAATATTATAGCATAATAAGCTACTACTTTGCCACTTGTCTCTACTAGTACTTTTATTCTGATTATTAAACTATACTGTATATAGATATATATACACACACACTTTACATATTGTACATACTATATTGTGTATTAGAATATTATAGCATAATAAACTACTTATTATTTATTTTACTTATACTTTGCCACTTGCCTCTACTAGTACTTTTATTCTCTGATTATTAAACTATATATATCTATATAATCTTTTTCTCGCCCACCTGGGCGGCGTCTCCTTCAGACTCGGGTCCTCAACCAGAGGCCTGGGAGCCTGAGCGTTCTGTGCAGGAGCTTAGCTGTTCCTAGGATTGCGCTCTTTTGGACAGAGATCTCTGATGTTGTTCCTGGTATCTGCTGGAGCCATCCTCTCAGCTTGGGGGTCACTGCTCCTAGTGCCCCAGTCACTACTGGTACCACTGTTGCCTTCACACCCCACATTTTCCCTATCTCCTCTTTCAGCCCTTGATATTTCTCGAGCTTCTCATGTTCTTTCTGATGTTGCTATCACTTGGGATTGCTATATCTATCACTACCACTGCCTCCCGATGTTTTATCCACCGCCACTATGTCAGGCTCTCACCATCTTGTCGGTCTGGATCTGGAAGTCCCACAGGATCTTGGCTTGTTTGTTCTCTGTCACCTTTGGGGGTGTTTCCGATCTGGACCCTGGGACCTCCAGTCCATACTTGGTACAGATATTCCTGTACACTATGCCCGCTATCTAGTTATGCCGTTCCATGTATGCCATGCCTGCCAGCATCTTACACCCTGCTGTGATGTGCTGGACTGTCTCAGGGGCTTCTTTACACAGCCTACACCTGGGGTCTTGGGACCACTGACTTTGGGGCAGAAGGTTGCCAGTTGGAATCCTGGCAGAAGCGAAGCATGGACCCAGGTGGGGCCTTTACACCATATGCCTATATACCTCTGAATGAGCGTTACAATAAATGATAGAGTCATACCGGCTCGGAAGTCGCCCAGGACAACAAGGTCTATGTCAGGACATCCTGATGTCAAATTGGCCACTGGAACAAGAACATGGAGCAGGGCAGATAAATACACACGTAGTCCATGCTATAACACTATATTGTAACATAATAAGCTACTTATCATTATTACTACTTGCCACTTGTTTCTGCCAGTACTTTCCTTTTTTTGTTTTTCTACTACTTTTATAGTTTTTTTCATGGTTATGTTATTGTATTGCATTTTTCCTTGCGGTATTTCTTGTGTGTAAATATTTGGTGTTGTGGTGCTTTTGGAACCTCAATTTCCTGAAGGATCTGTCCAAGGGATCAATCAAGTTCTATTTAATCAAACACTCTGACTAAAACTGTGGCTATTTTATGCATTAATTGTGCTTTTTTTTTTTTTTAACTTGTATGTACACAAAATATATACTGTATATATAATCCTCAACAAAGACTAAGAAGGTGGATCACCAAATAAATGTACAGTTCAAGTATTTCTAAAAACTTTGATCAAGAAAAATGTTTTGGATAGCTCTGACAGTTCTGATATCACCTGGTTTGGTGAAAGAAAAAAAAAAAGGCTTTCACCAAATAAGATATATTCCCTTATATTAAATGGCATGTGCCAAGGTCAAAGGCCAAAGCAGACATTTTCACTTTAGTTAACAGAAGCATACAGCACATACCACTCCAATATAAAAATATTCCATGAAAATTTGTGTTACTTCTACAACTGACACATCCATTAAATAGATTTTATTATTTAGGAGGAATTAATCTCACTTAATGTCTCAGATCTTACGCTTTCTACTCTGAAAACACTTTAAAATGGTTCCATATGTGAAAATCTGAGCATTTCTGAACTAGGCAAAGCCCAAAATATCACTAATCCAGAGCAAATGGTAGAACCTTAAGTAAAAAAAAAAAAAAAAACTTCATTAAACAATAACGGTTTTATTTTTCTGTATTTAACCACTCTTAGGTTTGTTGATCCAGGTACATATTTGCACAGCTCAGGTTTAAAAAAAAAAAATAGCCAAAAGCCGATATGTTTAAAGATTATTTCTTATAATGTTGTAAATTAACAGATGACTCCCAGTGTGAATAGTCATATAAGCAACATGTGGTATTTAGTGTTGGGTGAAGGATTTATAGATATTGTACTATACATCTATATGTTGTGAAGACAGAGAGAAGCCATGTGCTTTGTGTACGGCATCCAATTTAATTTTAGAAGAAAGCATTGTGCAGATAATGGTCCAGTACAATAAAGCATTTTAACAGTAACATAGTAATGATCTTACCAATCAATTTGAGGTAAAACAAAAATCACCGATTATCTAAAGATAATAAAAAGGTAGCTATAAGTTAACATTGTTTTGTTATATTTACAAAAATAAAATTAAAAAAAAAAATCCTTGGGACTATTTACATCTTCTGTACAGGTGATGGAGATGAGTATTCCTGCTGCAAAAAAAACAAAAACACAAGACAGATGATGAGGTTCTGCACTTTTACATATAAACTGTTAAAATAAACAGGAGAATGTATTGATCATAAATGGCAGATTTTTAAAACTGAGATGGACTTGAAGGCTTTATGGATCTAAATGTCATTGTGCTCCATTATGTTTCTCACCTATAAACAATTGAGCAGCTTGTTCTGAATGTCCTCATACACCTGATTGTAGATGTCTTCTTTGGATTTCAGACCATCCAGGTACTCTGCAGAACACATACAAAAAGTTTAAACAATGGTCAAACTTGTGAAAACCATTATAACTATTAAATTAAATAATCAAGCGTCTCCAAAGAAAAATACAAATTCATAATGAATTTGAGGCTTTAGAAGAATTCTTAAACATGCTGACATACCGAAATTCAAGCCGCTGTCCTCCATCTGCTTCCTGTGCCTCAAGTACATAGGCCACACATGGCCATCGAACAGACCAGGAGGGTCAGGGACAGTGTATTGTCTTGTACTGAAAACAACAGGAAAAATACCTTAATGGAAATATCAACTGAAGGACTAAAATGAGAATAAAAACATGAAATACAGAAAAAAATGTAAATTCACACACACACACACACACACACACACACATACCTTCTTCTCCTCTTGCACTCCTCATAAGGAATGGTGAGGTAATAGCACTTGTTGAAAACATCCAACAAGGGCCTAAAGGGAAAATGAACAGGGTTGTGACAAATGTACAGAGTTCTGATGGCAGTTATGCAACTCCTCCTACTCTCTTATCTATCCCTCTACAGTGTGCTTGACATTCCACCTTTGCACAGGGTACCCATCATCCACCAGTCATGTTTAAGTGTGAGCCACCTTCTGCTAAACCTCTTATCTCAGACTGCAGGGGGGGGACCTGCAGAAGGCCTGCACATGACAGCCAATGGGGATCAAGTAAATCTACCAGGTGGCATGTCCAGAAAAAAGAACCACCCATTTCATAGTTGTTGACATGAATTTCTCAGAATTTAGGAAACACAATGATCCATCCCATTCACATGGTGTTTACATGTGGTAAAGTGTTAAGTAATGACTATCACTACTAATGGATCACTCAATTCCCTCATTATAAACAAAGACACATAAGTCAACTATTGCGTTTCAACCTGACAATATTACTTGTATTAAATAAAGTGTTTCTTACGGGGTGTCTGCACAGTTCTTCAAGGTAAATTTAAGACCCATTTCATGATCTCATTGTGCTGTGTCCAGACTTTAAGGCTTTATATTGTTATAAAACTGTGGCTGATTAATTTGCATATAGGATGTTTCACCAACTATCAGTGAAGGCAATAGTGGGTAGAGAATACTCTTAGGCTTCTAAACTGGAAACACTGACCACATTTTTATGGGTAGATGTTCAGTTCAACAGTAGCTAAGCTTGCATGTTTTTTTTTTGTTTTGTTTTTTTTTAGAGATACTTTGGATTATTTAAATCAAGTTTACAATGGCTTACAGATGAGTTTCTCAAATCACTGTATCAAGGTGCACACTCACAGTTGTGGCACAAAATTATCAGATTATCTTACCGGTAGTTGTACAGCAGAAAGCCCTCTATGATCAGGATGTGGATCTGATCATCAGGATTGGTCACGTCAGTGGTCTGCGACAGCGTGACACCGTGAGAACGGGCAAACTTCACTGGGTTCTCAATCCATCCTTTTACAGTGTTGGTCATGGCCTCCGTATCCAGAGCAGTGATCACTATAAGGTCAGATATAGAGGGGGGAATAATATAGAGAATACAGAGGGAATTAGAATGGATTCACTCAAAATATGTACAAGATTTGAAATGTGTTGTGGAGGTACAGGCGTGTCCATGAAAAATAGTTAGGATGAGATGTCATCTTTGGGGGTGGGGATTTTAACAATGAGTCATTGGCAATCTTCTGTGAACTCTTACCATCCCATTGTCTAAAGCCGTCCTCCCCAACTTCTATCTGATCAGGTTTCTGAAATAACAGTCACCAATAAAACATTGCTGCATCCTCTCAGTGATCTGAACACTCGCAGAGCCCACTCACATGCCAGAATAAAATATACCAATTGCATGCGGACATAGGAAAAAAAAAAAAAAAAAAAAGGAAAAGAGCATGTACAATGCAAGAAATAAAATGCACTACTCTAATTGCAGAGGAAAGCAAAATTAATCACATTAAGGTAAAAAAAAAAAAATAAATAGGTCAAATGTTGGAGAACTTCTGAAGAGATTAAGGACGTTACATTAAAGTTAATTAAGTTCAAGAAATTACAACATTCAACAGAATGAATGAGAAAGAACGGTGACAAGAAAAGATGAGAAACCACATAACGACACTAATCTACATAAAGATAGAGTTTGGAAGCACTAATTACTGTAGCTGTATGCAAGACAAAAGCAGAGTTCTTCAAAAACATAAGACAACTATCACAGCAATAACATGTCAAAAACTCCTTGCATTTCTGCTCCCACTCACCTTGAAGAAGTCATCCTGGTGCACAACACAGCAGTTGGGTAAAGTCTTGATCAGTTTATTTGTCAGAGTGGTTTTGCCACCATTAGTTACTCTGAAAACAGAAAAAATAAAAGTTCACTTTATTTTTGCTGTCAGCTGTAACAAGACTTAAAGCTAAAACCTTCCAAGTATATAGAACGGCACAAAACTGTCATGTGGTGCTCTTTGTTTACTTTAATATTTAGACATTAATTCTTTAAGAAATTTCTCAAAAAACAAAACAAAAACGTAAACGTAGTTTGAGCTTAAACTAATGGAAACAAAAGATTGAATACTTACAAATGTGTAGTTTTAGTAGAGTCAGTAATATGTTAATATGTGTCTGACTTGAGCACTTCTGGATTTTTTTTTTAAATCGACAAAAATAAAAGACATAATGTTCACATTTCCTTTATTGGACGATAGGATGTGAATTATTTCTGATAGTGTTTCATTGTCTGGTTTGGAGCTGTGTTGATGTTAATCTCCCTCCACTTTTCATCACGTCACGCGGTAATTTTCAAAAATCCCGCTCGATTTATCACAACAAACAAACCGGACACGACTTTTCACCGACCGGCTGCAGACTGACGCATGCTGGCAGGCATCTCCAAAAACAACATCTATTAACACCAACACTACCATAAAATAAAACTACTGACACATAGCACTACTTTTACCAAATAACATATCACTCCGACATTCACAAAGATATCTATCTCAGTTCATATGATATAAACTCCATTCTACTTCCTGTCAATGTGACAAACACACTTCGTTATTTCAATAAAACAGAGGTAAAGACATGCACTAACATGAGCAAATAAGGGAGTGTTTTACTTAAATTATGACTTACCCGCCAATTCCTATAATGTATTTCATTTTGTCTTCTCTTCTTGCCAGTCCTATAAAACGACAGCAAAACCAACAGACACAAGTTTCTCAGAAAAGCCGAGACAACAATGTCCAACAACGAAAACGCTTTTAAATGTTCTTTCAATCACTCCTAACATCTACGTTTCCAACTATTGCTCTATCAACGTTGAGCGCGAGACGCTGAAATTTATACCTCCTGCTTCGCGTTGCGTCACCGTTTACGTTACGCTCGTGGTCGGAGGAGAACCAGCCAGACGTGCTCGTGCTCTACGTGCGTCCGCAGACCTAGCCAATCGTTTGTCGCGTTCTCACAAGGTTACAGTCTCTAGCCAATCGCAGCTTTTTGAAGACATTACATAGCCCAAAGCCAGCTGCTCGTGCCAATCAGCGGCTCGTAGTACTGTTCCATTCAGAAATATGTTCAGCTGACCGGCGTCACCGTGGAAAAGTACAGAATGGAGTCTAGAGGGGTCAACAGGCAAATGGGGGTGGGTTTGGACTGGAGTTTACCGGTAAAATGATGTTTCAGAGGTTCAGTTTTTGTCCATTACGGATAACATTACACATGGATAACAATAATTGACTTTTATACACGAAGGTCCCATTGGAACACTAGATCCAGAGCTGCAGGCAGCTATCGATCATTATCTACAATTCAATTCGATTAATGAATTATTGGGTGAAAAAAAATGTAAAATGTGGAAAAAAAAAAACATGCCTGAAAATGACAAAGAACTTGTCCTTTATTCCAGAACCAGCTGAAACAACAGCCACAAAAAGTATAAAAGTAAATAGAAATAACAATAATAACAGCACTGTAAAAGTATATATATAACAAGTGGTGCCCCTCCCATGTATTTCATCCATTATAAGTAAATGTGAAGATTTTTAAAAATCATCAAAAAAAAAAAAACAAAAAAAACAAAACCATCTTTGACCTACTTATCCCAAAATGTAATGAAATCTATTTTGGGTCACTGGCAATCTATAAACCCAAACTGGTATGAATTGAACCGATAGTTTTGCTGCTAGAGTGTTAACAAACAAAGAAACAAACAAACCACAAACGATACCCCTTGCCTTCCCTCCAGGGGGCAGGCAACAAACCAAACCAAAAACAATACCCCTTGTGTCTCCTTCGGGGGGGCAGAGTAAAAATATCTATTGATAAAAACAACAACAAAACAACTTAAGATGGAACTGACATACAACTTTTAAAAATATATAGACAAATATTTTCAATGTTTGTGTGAAAACTTAAAAGTTTAAACGGGTAAGTGAAGGTTACCCAGTGAAGAACAGTACAGACATTTTTTGCCTTTTGGTCCTCATTTCTTCTGAGTTATGCTCCATGTTTTTTTTGTCGATCCTGGCGTCATGTGCATCACAATATGCGTCCATGTGGAATGTAACTAATTTGAAGTACTTGAGTATTTTCATTTTATATTGCTTCATAGTCTTTATAGTCATAGTTTACATAAATATTGTACTTTTTACTACTATACAGATGCAACTGAGCAGTTATGCTAACTCTAGCATAATCACATTTATGTTATATGCTACACTCATTCATGTGAAATGTAGATTCTTTATGGGGTTAGAATTTTCTCTTCTCTCTTAAACTCAATATACTCTCTAAAAACCTTCTTGGATTCAGTGGAAAATGTATTGTCACAAAGCTGAAAACAGGCTCTAAAAAAGTTGGATGTATGATTCTCAAAGTATAGTGAACATATAATGATCTTATAGAGTATTCTGCATTTCTGTACATTAAAACACCTAATTTGACAGATGCATATAAATGTTGTTCTACTTCTACACTTTGATGTCAGTGAGACAGCTTATTTTACTACAGTATTTTAATTTTTCCTCACAGGGAGATGAAAATTACACAATGAAAATACACATTTCTTTGGTTAAAACATGAACCCAAGTGTTGTAGCTTCAGAGAGACCTCACAATGGAGTTGAATGTGATGTGAATATTCTGACCAGTCATCCTCCTCACAGTGTGGTTTGAGGTGCTGCTGACCCCATTTTCACAGCTTATGTGTTTCTATTTGTGTGTGTGTGTGTGTGTGTGTGTGTGTGTGTGTGTGTGTGAGAGAGAGAGAATGTGGAATATGAATACAGTCTCAATCTCCCAGGGTCAGTGGTCAACCGTGAGCACTTCACACTCTCTGAGTTTGTGTGAAATAGAGAAGGGTTCAATGAGCGACTCATGACTGGTGGTCTTGTGGTCTAGGTGACATCACAGGACTCCCTGTGACACTTCTAGAGAAGCCCTTTTCAGAGCTTTGTGACCCCTCAGCTTGTTTAAGCCATAAAGACCCAAACATCCACAACCACCAAGAGAATTTACTGATCTGAACTGTTGAATACCTGTTGATCCAATAATTCTATCAGTACATGTCAATAATTGGTGTAAAATACAGTTTGTTGTCTTTTCATGGTCATCACATATGACCCATTTGGACGTTCATAGGGTCCATAGTTACCATGGAAACACTGTCAGCTTCAACAACACTGGTTCTCTGGTAAATCCCATGGAGTTGGACCAATGACAGTGGATGGACACACTAGGTTTATGTTCAATTAATGATAGATTTTGTTGAAAAAGTAACATTGTCTTCAGTTTTCTCTATTTTTCTGATACAATAAAACACAACTTTACTCTGAGTTTTTGTGAATGGCTACATGATCAGTAAAATAAATATGGGAAAAGACCTGATTTTCACTGAAAAAACACAAAATACAGAAGATAATATTATAATAAATGGTGATAAATCACTTAAAGAAGGTTAAATATAGAGAAAAAGTCATTTTTGAACGGCCACAAATGTCACACTGGGTCCTAATGGGTTAAACAGGTAAAGTCATACATGTAGACACACAGAGTGTGTGTGTGTGTGTGCGTGCGTGCGTGTGTGTATGTGTGTGTGTGTGTGTGTGTGTGCGTGTGTGTGCGTGCGTGTGCGTGTGTGTCTGTATGTGTGTATGTCTGTATGTCTGTATGTATGTGTATATACCAGGGCTCACCAACCAGGGCTCACCAACACGGTGCCCGCGGGCACCAGGTCGCCCGCAGGGATCACGCGAGTCGCCCGCAGGTCTGTTCTAAAAATAGAACTAGTTCAGGGTTCTCCAACACGTTGCTCGCGGTCTACCGGTGGTTCGCCAAGGGTCACTAATATGAGAACACAAAGTTGATTCGTCATTTGGTAGAACAGATCTAAATTTCCACCCAATCAAAATTACAAGTGTCCCCCTCCCGAGATGACACGGTCAGCTAGCTGTCAATCAAACTTTAGCGCTGGTTTGCTGTCTGTCATTGGAGAGGGGTGGGGCCCAGGATGAGCCACATGCCAGGCAGGTAGTGGGTTTAGCCCCGCAACGATGTGGGCTGAATGTAGTCAGGGAGTTATTTTCACCAACGATGAGGCACGGACTTCTGTTTGACAAATGTGAAAGACGAGTGTGTGTGTGTGATCTGTGGTGCGTTCTGGAAGTCAGTAAAAGATGCAACGTGGAGCGGAACTTCACCAAAGTTCACAGCAACTTTTCTGGAGATTCCCCGGTGGGAATCAGCCTCCGTGAAGAGAAGGTAAAAGAGCTGAAAACTAAAGTCCAAAAACAACAGTCCATGTTCACTAAACTGACCAAGGACAGCGCTTCAGCAGAGGCATCAGTAAAGTGGTTCACATCCTGGACAAGCGCAAACATATGTACACTATCTGCGCATGCGCTCAGACAGCGGGAGTCAGACCTGAATAGGTGCCTCTGCGTTTGACTCCAGTGTGATGACTGTAGAAGTGACGGGGATGGTGGATTTATGTGCACAAAGTTCTGGTTTTAATTAATATGTTTTGACAGCATACGTGAATTTAGAAAAGGTCAAATCCTTCAGAAATACAGCAGCACATGCTGGTGAAGTTTTATTGTGTGAGTGACAGCGTTCCTTTTCACAGTTTCAAAGTATTAAAAATGCACATACAGGTGTGTATTATTTATTTTTAGTAATTCTATAAAAATATGCAGGATTGTTCCATTTCATAATTTTTGACATAGTATTAAAATATTTAGGAATACAGCATGCAAATAATTGTATTTGTTTTTTTCTACTTTTGATTTTCTTAATTAAAGTAAAATTATAGTTTCATATTAACACTTGTTAAGTATTGTAAATGTTAAAACAAAGATATATAAATAAATAAAATAAATGAAGAGCACAATGTTACAAATGTATGATACAAAATATGTATATGTATGAAAAATAGCTATATAAATAAATGTTGCTAAATTAGAGTAGCCCTCCGGCAACTTCATTAGGTAAAAGTAGCCCACAGAAGAGAAAAGGTTGGTGACCCCTGGTATATAGTGCAACAAATCCAGTCGTGAAATTTCCTCACTCCTAAATATTCCACAGTCAACTGTCAGATGTATTATAAGAAAGTGGAAGTGTTTGGGAACAACAGCAACTCAGCCACGAAGTGGTGGGCCACATAAACTGACGGAGCGGGGTCAGCAGATGCTGAGGCGCATGGTGCGAAGAGGTCGCCAACTTTCTGCAGAGTCAATTGCTACAGACCTCCAAACTTCATGTGGCCTTCAGATTAGCTCAAGAACAGTGCACAGAGAGTTTCATGGAATGGGTTTCCATGGCCGAGGAGCTGCATCCAAGCCATACATCACCAAGTGCAATGCAAAGTGCCGGATGCAGTGGCGTAAAGCTCGCCGCCACTGGACTCTAGAGCAGTGGAGGCGTGTTCTCTGGAGTGATAAATCGCGCTTCTCCATCTGGCAATCTGATGGACGGGTCTGGGTTTGGCGGTCGCCAGGAGAACGATTCTTGTTGGACCGCATTGTGCCAAGTGTAAAGTTTGGTGGAGGGGGGATTATGGTGTGGGGTTGTTTTTCAGGAGCTGGGCTTGGCCCCTTAGTTCCAGTGAAAGGAACTGTGAATGCTTCAGCATACCAAGACATTTTGGACAATTCCATGCTCCCAACTTTGTGGGAACAGTTTGGAGCTGGCCCCTTCCTCCTCCAAACATGCCTGTGCACCAGTGCACAAAGCAAGGTCCATAAAGACAAGGATGACAGAGTCTGGTGTGGATGAACTTGACTGGCCTGCACAGAGTCCTGACCTCAACCCCATAGAACACCTTTGGGATGAATTAGAGCGGAGACTGAGAGCCAGGCCTCCTCGTCCAGCATCAGTGTGTGACCTCACAAATGCGCCTCTGGAAGAATGGTCAAAAATTCCCATGAACACACTCCTAAACCTTGTGGACAGCCTTCCCAGAAGAGTTGAAGGTGTTATAACTGCAAAGGGTGGACTGATGTCATATTGAACCCCATAGACTAGGAATGGGATGTCACTGAAGTTCATATATATATATATATATATATATATATATATATATATATATATATATATATATATATATATATATGTGCACGGTCCGCCACTGATAAATCAATCAATCAATCATTCAATCAATCAGTCAGTGGTAGACCGTGCATTTCACACCTAGGCCTTCAGGGGTGCTCCGTCTGAATCAGTCCACCCCTCAATAACTATTTTATGGTTATAAAAACCATCGTTTTCAGCAGAAATGCAGTATAAAGAGACGTTGCATCGCAGATAAGTAAGTGGTGTAGCCACAATAAATGCCTTTACTGAATAAACAAACCCGGGGTACACAAGTCTCCTTCTACTGCAGCTACAGCTGCAACACACATAAAAAAGCATCAATAATAATCTCATTAAAGCCTCAGTCACAAATGCAGTTACGAACAGCTACGAACACCGTGCGAATGATTTATGGACCCTTTCATACGACCTTCTCAAGGCGGCCGTATGAGAATGGAGTGTTCATGGAGTGTTCATGGACCGTTCCTAATCAGGTGAGCAATGTTGTCCAAGATTTTCTACGAATGTAGTACGCACTACCTTTTCGCACAGCACACTAACGAATGCCTTATGAACTACGTAAGAACAACACACGACATTTGTGGATCAGGAGGCCTTTCTAGGACCCACATGTTTCTGCGGTGGCCGCAAGTAGATCTCAAGAACACATTACGGTGTTATTAGGGGTCCCTTACGGCGTTCACACAAACAGACGCACAGACAGAGGTTCGCACGGCTTTCATAAGGTGGACGTATGGTCAAGTGTGGCAGTAGTATGACATTCATGCGACATTTGTGGCGTTCTTAGAGGAGTCGAATAAAAACTGTCAAGACAGAGTGAATGATTGGACTCAAATGCACGGTGCGGAACATATAAAGAATAAAGTGTTTTATTAACAGAAAAAAAAGTTTGAAAAAACAACACCAAACCTGCAGAGAGATAATGCACAGTCCACAGCACCCAGGTGACGAGGATCAGGCTGATGGAGAGAATGTGCATGACGGACGGTTAGTGTTTTTAACGTTAAGTTCCTTCTATTATTCTTATGTATCTTTGTTTTATTCTTAAACTTTCTACTTCAAATTTCTTAATTTGTTGTCTTACTATGACTCCTAATTTTTAACATTACGGGTCAGTTTTCCCACAGTAATGTGTGATTTCAGCATCTCAGACAGAGCATGATCCCAAACACAGAAAATGTACATTCGAAAACATTTAATGTTAAAAAAAAAAAAAAAAAAGCTTACCGTAATTTAACTCTTTCATGCATAGCAGTCGCTACAGTGGACAGTTAATCTACAGCTGTTCTCTTGTATATTCATGGGTTTGTTGTTTTAGTTCCATATCAGCCAACACAGTGGACGCTTATGCATCATCTCATACTTTGCAATTCATACCATTACTGTAACTTTGGTGTTCTTGATAAACCTCATCTGCAGTAACATGTTTGAGTGTAAATCAATTGCTAGTTGTTATTAGATTGTAATTAACAGTTTTCTTGATCAAAAAGTTGTTGGTTTTTGCATATTATCTCCATGAAGTGAGTAATAACTAGTATTAGAGTATGATAAAATGTGAGAAAACATCAGATTAGCTACATTTTAAAAAAAAATTCTTTCATAGTTTTCACACAGTACATCACTTTCTGATATTGCATTTTAAATACATGTTTCTTTGCTTAAAAAATTAAATGCATGGTGTCTAGTTGAGTGGACATTTTTGTAACTCCATTAAAAATAGGCTTATTAAAAAATTTCAATCACATTGTTTTTTTCATGCCTAAAGAGAAATAAAAACACTCAGGAAAAAATTCTTGAGTAAGGTCCTCATAATTCATGCATCAAAGGGTTAATGTCTGAAAAGAACACACACACACACATATACACACACACACACACACACACACACACACACACACACTGTGTGTGTGTCTCCCTATCTCTCTCTCTCTCTCTCTCTCTCTCTCTCTCTCTCTATATATATATATATATATATATATATATATATATATATATATATATATGTATATATATGTATATATATATATATATATATATATATATATATATATATATATATATATATGTGTGTATTAGGCCTGTAATGATACACAAAATTTTCAGTAGGTTTTCGGTTTTGAAAGCCACGGTCCTTTTTTTTTTGGGGTTCGGTACGGGAAGAAACAAAACCCCTCAAAATGTCTTTAATGCATGTATTATGAATTTTTGAACATTTTTCCACCAATTTTTGGAGACAATAGAATATAGAAAGACAGGAATAATAGAATTCTGCTGCTATAAATCAAATAGAAAATAAAATAAATAAAATCTTTCTAAATGTATCTCAAACATTAGCATTGCACTTTTCCCTGACAGTCCCGCCTCTAACCTAATTATCACTCTCCGATTGGCTCTGCGGTTTTGCTATCATACATGTGATTGGCCGACCCCGCTGTTACTCCATCTACTTGTAAACGCTACAGTTACCCGCTAACTGGACAGGACAGGGAAAAAAAAAGTTGGACCGGACAGGAGGCAGTTCGTATCTCCAACCGCTTAGCGTAAGTTGTCAACATGTATGCATTTGTTCTGCTTGGACCACGTCAGCTAGATGGATTTAAATATCAGAGGTGTCATTTACATTTACATTATTACAGGTGTCTGTTTGCCTGCATGTGTGCGTATGCGTGTCCATGCGTGCAGGGCCGGTTAGTGGCATAGGCTGATAACTAATGACATGATAATTTCTCATTAATTGTCTTAAAAATAAAGAAATGACAGGAAAAAAAAAACACAACAACCCCCCTGTAATTTCTCGAATGAGCTCTCCCAGACCGGTGCTCACTGTGTGTGTGAGTGACAGAGATAGAGGCAGAGACTGTGTCAGACAGGTGTTGAACTAAGCATCCAGGTGAATGAAAAGGCCTTCAAGGCCTTAGCTGCACAGTTTAGAAGCAGAGAAAAGAGGAGGCAGAAAAGTAATCCAATTATAGAGGTATGGAACCTTTTATAATGTTAAAAAAAAACCTTTGATGTTACTAGCTACAGCTAGCTGAACTGAAAGGAAGCAAAGTTGGCTAATAATGGAACTGTAGATGATTAAGATATGAGATGTCTGCTAAGGTGTCTGGGTTACTGCTGCTGAACTGGTTTATATATGTTTCTATGTGGTTTATATATGTTTCTATATGGTTTCTATATGTTTCTATAAGGTTTCTATATATTTCTATGCGGTTTACTGCTGGTTGGCTGGTTTCTGTAAGTTTCTATTTGGTTTATATCTGTTTCTATGTGATTTACTGCTAGTTGGCTGGTTTATAAATGTTTCTGTCTAAGTCATTTATGTTTCTATATGGTTTACTGCTAGTTGGCTGTTTGATGTATGTTTCTATGTGGTTTATGTATGTTTCTATCTGATTTATTTATGTTTCTATATGGTTTACTGGTGGTTGGCTGGTTTATATATGTTTCTATCTGATTTATTTATGTTTCTATGTGGTTTACTGCTGGCTGCTCTGTGTATCTCCTCTCCGTGCCCCCCCCCCCCCCATATGTATGCACATGTGTTTGTGTGCATTTATGTGTTTTTTAAGCGGGGGGGGGGGGCACCAAATTCATATCTCGCCTAGGGTGCCAAAATGGCTAGAACAGACCGACTATGATTGTTTGCTTATTTAATCAGCTATACATGACGTGAAATTATGATCGCCAATGCAAAAAGACCCCATGCTGCCTTGGAGCACTTTTGTGTCCCCACCAATGTCAGAATCAAACCTACTCCCTTGTCCATAACTAACGTAACTAACGCTGGCATGAAACGAAAGTGAAACTTTACATACTTTCAACGTCCAACTCCCAGGTTCTGTTCCTCTATTATACAGCGTGTGTGTGACAGAGACAGACAGAGAGAGAGAGACAGAGCTAGTGTAAGTGTTTTAGAACTACCGTAGTTCATAGGGACCAAACAGCATTGGTCTTATCGTTTCTTTCCCCGCTGTTGTCTTTCACCTGAACCTGAACTAATCCCAAACGGGACTGCAATGATGGCAGAGGGTCTTCAATCTCTTCCTTCCAGGTTCACATCATATTTGTTGTTTTTTTTAACCTTATGGCAGCTGCTATTTCATATTTCGGCTCAATGTGTGCTCCTTCAATATGTCCATGTGGAACTTAGGCGGATTTAAAGTTCCGTCTTCCATTCCTTTTTCTTTTTCTCAACATACTGTGCCGTTTCGGTACAGCTGTGTACTGAACCAAACAGGTGCGTACTGAAACAGTTCGGTATATGTATCGTTACACACACACACACACGCACATACATACATATATATATATATATATATATACATATATATATATATATATATATATATACACACACACACACACACACACTACCGGTCAAAAGTTTTAGAACACCCCAGTTTTTCCAGAATTTCCTTGAAAATGATGCAGTTTAATGTCTCAGTGTACTCTGAAATTAAAGCATAGAACAAATAAACAATTGAAGTTAAAAAAGAAATCATGGAATCAGTTTAGAAACCAAAATGTATTCTAAACTTTTGACTCATCAAAGTAGCCACCTTTGGCAGATATCACAGTTGAACACACTCGTGGCATTCTTTCTACAATGGAAATCAAATATTCTTCAGAAAGTTCTTCCCAACTCTGTTGCAGAAGTTCCCATAAATGTGTAGCACTTGTAGGTTACTTTGCTTTCACTCTTCTGTGCAGTTCATCCCAAACCAGGTCGATGGGGTTGAAGCCTGGAGACTGTACTGGCCACTCCATGTTTTCAAGCTTACCATCTAGTTCTTTCTTCAGGTAGTTCTGGCATTGCTTGGCCTTATGTGTTGGGTCATTATCTTGCTGTAGGATGAAGCCCTGACCAACTAGGCGCATCCCAGAGGGTACTGCATGGCGCTACAGAATGCTGTGGTAGCCGTTTTGGTTCAGGGTGCCTTTCACTCTGTACAAGTCACCGACCCTGGATCCAGCAAAACAGCCCCAGACCATCACACTTCCTCCTCCATGTTTGACAGGTGATGTCACACACTGAGGAACCATCCTTTCACCTTCTCGACGGCATACATAAGTCCTGCGGGATGAACCGAAGATTTTAAATTTGGATTCATCAGTCCATAACACCTTCCAGTCTTCAGTAGTCCACTGACGGTGTTTCATGGCCCAGGCAAGCCTCTTTGTTACTCTGAAGTCTCAGCAGTGGCTTTCTTGCTGTAACTCAAAGTCTTCTCTTCACAGTTGTAACTGAGACTTGCTTTCTACAACCACTATTGCACTGTGCTTGAAGCTGTTGTCCTGTGAGTTGCCTATCACGCAAGCCGTTGACTCAGAAACTTGTCTTCTGATTCTGTTGTGGCTTTGGGTCTGCCAGACCCCTTCTAGTCAGTATTTCCCCCAGTTTCTGAGTGCCTTTTGATGGTGAAGGAAACTGGACTTACTGACACTTTGACTTTCTTGGCAGTTTCTCTGTAGGAAACAGCTACATTTTATAAGTGCCATGGTCTGTCTCTCTTCTATCATCAATTGCCTTTTCCTTGCTGTTTTTATTTTAACACACTACTTTCTGCAGTACAATACTGTTCAAATAATGCTCACAACGGTATGGTACCAAAGTGTGTTCCAACACTACTTTTATGCAGACAGAGGGGGTTGTAAGTAATTAAGAAATGTTGGGACACCTGTAGGAATTGGTAGCACCAACTTTCAAGGCTTGATCAACCTCTATTGCTGCAGAACTGCTTTAAGTTGTAAACCCATTTCTTGTTTGCCTTTTTGTATAATTCTGAAATGTACATTATTTTTCAGTTTTGTTTAACCTTACCTTTTTTTTTTTTTTTTTTTTTAACCTCTGGCAGTTCACCACTTACCTTTGTACCATTTCAAGCTGTTCATTGGACTTGAACTGCTTGAATTTCAATAGAAAACTAGAAAAATTGGAGTGTTCTAAAACTCTTGACCGGTAGTGTATATTTACACTACAGGATAAAGACTAGAGAACTGAATTCATTATTTAACCATACATTTGTTTTAAAGCCAGTATTTTCCCCATCATAACATGAAAGTGAAGCACTTAACGGATTTTTGTTCCCCAGCTGAATAAAAAAGAAACAATGCAGAGTTCTCTACTATGCTTTTCCTATCCTTTGTAGGTCACACAATTAGTTTTTACTTTCAGCAAGATATTGAGTCTATAGAGTGACTTTGTTTAAGTAAATTTTACTTCACTTTAACTCTGCAAACAATAACTAATTGTATTAAAATAGTAATCTGTGAAATCTAAATTAGTTATAGCAGATGGTGTAACAGACTGAGTACAAAGCCTGAATCCAAATGCAAGACCAGCAAACTGATGTAAGATTGAGTGTGTTTATTTAACACAATCACAGGGAATAAAGCACTACACAGATAAATTAACACGTCTGTGAAGGCGTTGGTCTCTGGACTCGTCGTCCGGGCTATGAGCGGGGTCAGCAGGCGGTCAGCACAGCTGAGCTGAAGTAATCCCGACAGCAACCCAACTAGGGCAGAAAAAAGGGATGTCAAAAAAAACAGACCAGGTCATACACAGGTAGGCTAAACAGAAGGCAATGGGACATGAGGAGCAGGCTTAACTCACGGTCAGTAATCCAGGCGAACGGTCAAACACACAGGTAAACGATGGAGGCTGAGGTATCACAGGGAGTAAGCAGAATCAGAAGTCAGGTAAACGAACCAGGTCACAACAGACGAGCAGGCAAAACAGGAACAGGCAGAATCGGTGGTTGATAGACAAAAACAGGTCGAAACAGACAGACAGGATCCAAGAAACGCTGGTAAGTAAGCACACAAGTGTAGCAAACAAACTGGCAAAGACAGAGGGCAAGACACAGGGTTTAAATACACAAGAGGGCAGGAAGACAATTAGACACAGGTGGAACACATCAGGGCGGAGGCAGGTAATCAGGCACGGGTGGAACAATCAAGGAGGGGAAGTAAAAACACCAGACACGACACACGAGGGAACCTTAACAAAATAAAACAGGAAATGACAGACAAAACAGAATAGACAGACAAGACAGACAAAATCCAGACACAGTCTGGGAGCCGACATGACAGATGGCCTTTTCTTTCATAAAAATTTGAAAATGAGACTATTTAAGCACATAATATTTACCTTATATATCAGAATAATTGATTCACTTTTTTGTGGAAATCTACAACCCATGTGTCTTTTAAAATAAATATTGTAATAGTAATTGTTCAAAATGATGTGAAAATGCAATTTTAATGCAGTCGTCCTGCAGGACTTCCAAATGTCCATTATAAACTTTTTTAAACAATAAACAGTTCTAAATGTTTTCTATGCTCTCTAATTACATGATCTATAAAGGAGAAAAGGATGATTAAGACAGTGATTAAAAAGAAATTAATACACACTTGAGGCACAAATACTATAGGATGTTACAGTTTTAACAGTTAAATAGAAGCATGTTCTGAGTCATTGTCAGTTAACTTGAATTCACTGCTGTAATTCATTATTGTAAGGAACTGATAATAAAGGAACAGTCAGAAATCTGAACTTGAATATACTCCATACATTTTATGTCATTTTGTTAGAATGTGTTAAGACAACCATCAACTCACATCCCTGTAGAGTCAGATTGTCTTTGCTGCATAAATATGTAGTTAATATAGTTAATAAGCGAATACTCCTGATCATGAGGAACTATTTATTTAGTTTTATTTACAAGGCAGAAACAATGTAAAGAACATCATAGATATCAATCAATGATCATTCTTCCAACTTCAAATTGTGCTTTTGAAGTCAAAATGAAAAGTTGGTCATAATAACAATCTCTGCGAACCTCACACATAATAGATGAGTTGACATGATGTGGTAATTTCCATTGCAGCTAAAAACTAAGGCCATGCTACATGTTTCCTCGCCATCTCTTATATTGAATTATTTCTTTAAACCACAGATGTCAAACATATGGCCCATGGGCCAAAACCGTCCTGTCAGTGGGTCCAATACAGCCCGTGGGTTGAATTTGTGATATGTAAAAATTATACTGACGATATTTACAATGAAGGATGTCAAAATAATTTTAGTTCGGGGAGCCACAGACAGACCAATTCGATCTGAAGTGGGTCAGACCAGTAAAATAATAACATAATAATCTCTATATAATGACAGCTGCACATTTTTCTCCTTATTTTTCTGTAAAAAGGTAAAATTACATGAAAATGTTTACATTTAGAAGCTGTCCTTTTACAAAAAAAAAAATGTGAATAATCTGAACAAATATGAACTTGAAATTTTAACAATATTCTCTCTCTTACTAAATGTTTTGTGTATTTGTAGATCCACTGTGATCTGTAAGTTGTAATGTACATGTGTAAATGATAAACTGAGGCATAATATTGTTAAAATTGCACTTATTTTTCTTAAGAAATTTCAGGCAGTTCATGCTATTCAGATTTTTAATGAAACTCTGTAGATGTAAACATTGTCATAATGTAACTTTACTTTTTTCACTGTTATTATTTTACTGGTCCGGCTCGCTTGAGATCGTACTGGGCTGAATGTAGCCCCTGAACTAAAATGACTTTGACACCCCTGCTTTAAACCATCTGTTTTTAATGTGGGCACTTGGTCAGTACACAGTAGCTGACAACCCCTGAAACAGGGGCAGATTTCCTACAGGGATGATGGTTTCTGAGTCAGGACTGTTCAGTCAAACACATAAATGCCTGAGGAGCTGCTCAGACTGATGCAAAAACAGCTGACAGGAGCTGAACATTCCTGTATCATGAAGGCATTAATGAGGAAGGAAAATCAGAACTGACATGGCACTTCAGTAACACACATTTTGTGAGACAGTTTTTCAGTACTAAAGAAATCTAAATCTATGTCCATGCTCCATTAACAGCAACCAAACTGCATGGGCTTAAAGTCATGCAAAAATAGTCTGCCACATTCTGTATGGAAAAACTTTGTTAAAAACCTAATATAATTGTGCAAAACAATAGCAGCAGTGTACATGAAGTACATGTACACATTTGTTTACAAAAATAAAACGTCTAACTCCAGAGCCCTCCTGCTATAACAAGACAAGTGAGTATTGAACAGATGGAAGACATGAGGGAAAATCAGTCGCCTCCCGAAAAAATTGTGCTTACATTAAAAGTTTTATCATTGCAAGAAACCCACCTAAGCTCAGTTATCAAATGTCTTTAACTGACCAACTACTCACTTAAATACGTCCATGTAAAAAACATCTTCATGATTATAACATAAAGGACAATTTACAAACACTTAACATGAATATATGTACAACTTTGTCTTTTTGTGAATTTTGTTTTGACTATGGGTGCTTTAATACACATTTCCTTCACCGGTTTTTAACATTTTACTAATGTTTTACATTGTGTGGTGGATTAGTATCATGTGGCACTAACAGATGTATAGTGAGGCTGCAATAACTGTACGCTATAAGCATTTTACAACATTCATGGTGACTCTAGTAAAGTTTTTCACATGGGTTTTCCAAAAGAAAAAGTGGAGTCCATGTTTTTGCATTTTTACACAAATGAAGACCGAGGCACATTACTGACAATAGAACAGAATAGAACTAATGGGCATAGAGGAACATTCACCAAACAAATGGGACCAGAGGAGATGATACAGTCAGATCTATATGTCATTGTGATGTTAGTACATGTCTCTGAAACATCACCACAGCATGACAGCGGATTATAAAGGCTTGAGGAAACAGCAGAAATAAAGATAAAGGTATATGATTCATTGAAAAACTACAATTTTTACATTAAAAAAAACAAATCTAAGACATATATATCCATATTTGTGCTGTTAGCATGAATATAATGTTTAAGCAAGTTTCAAAAATAACAAGAAAAGCACTCAGAGAGCGCAGACCTCTGCCAAGGCAGATCAGATGAATATCGCTGTCTATGCATGGAGAACATTTTCATGTTCATTAGCCTTCATTCCAGCCTAAGTTGACCTCTCCAACTCAAAAATTATATGCCTTATTTATCAAAAATTTTCAATCACTTCATCATTGTAGAGTTCTCATGATCAAAGCACAAGTTGGCAGGAAACAATAGCAACAAAAACACAATGTAGAATTCCCTTAACTTTGTGTGAGGACAGTAATTCTTGTTATCACATGAAAATAAAAATGTTTTCACCCAAACATGTCTGAATGGTTGATTTCTTATTCTGTGTTACATTATAACTTCCATTGTCGTGGACTTCTAGAGCCTCAAGGTAGTTTGACGTTTCAATACACACAGCACAAACAGGTCCTACCAGTGGTGGGCCGTCAGGACCAGCAAGGCCTTCTCTGCTGGCCTAAACATCATCAGAAATACTGACCTACATTTACAACCTGAATTCTAATATTTGTTCCATGAAACTGTATTTTGTATGTAACTGTTAATTAATGAGCATCTCTGTTGAGTATGCTATGATGTATTTTATTTAAAATTTTTATGTTTTTGTCATGTTATTAGATAAATATTGATTCTGAGCTGCTCCAGATGACAGCTCTACATGGCACAGCTGTGGTTGTAGTGTAGTGGTTTGGAGTTTTCTTAAACTGGGTTTTTTGCTTCAGTAATAATGGTATTCACCCTCAACATGTGAAATGTCACTCTCTCTCTCTCTCTCTGCAATACCGCACCTTGTGATTTTACATTTTTTGTATTATATTGATGGTTTCTATAATTGTGAAATCATAGTGGTGGTATGAAGAAGTGGACTAAGTCAAGTAAGTCCCCAGTGAAGGCCCGGGTACCAAATGCATGGCCCGCCACTGAGTCCTACGGTACCAGCAGATGAATGAAAACAGCAACAGTTCCCATCATAAAATAGTTCCTGCATCAGCATCTTCTTTTGTACAATTTAAAGTTTCAGTCTGAAACCCTGTGGGGTTTAGAGGAAGAGGACGTTCCCAGTGGGAATGATTATATGAGATGGAACTGTCACCATCTTGATCAGAGAATGACGGTGCTAAACTGGAGTCGCACATTGAAAACAGGGAAGCACGGATGTTGGACCTCTTATAGGTATAAATCAAGGCTTCATGCTCCACACATCTGTAACAGAGAGAGAAACAAATGTCTGATGAAGCATAAAATGTGACTTTTTCACAGTATTCTCAATTGTTAAGACATAAAACATATGGAATGGTTTCTCTGTCTAAGATGTCTAACATACATTACATGTAACAGATTTATGAAACATTAACCACTTTTTCAAAAGCAAGTAATTTCCAGCACAGTTTTTTTTATTAATTTATCTATAACATAGTCCCTATTATTTTTCTCATAAATAAGCACCCAATTTCCAAAATGCATGCAATCTCCAAACATTTTTTATGTAACTTTCTCTTTACTTGTAAAACCAACCATCAGTAGTTAACATATGCTCTGAAAAGATGTGTAATATATTAAATGATAATACTGTAATGAGCTACTAATGGTTTTCTGCCTGGAAATGGGGTAAAGGGTCATGAGGAGGATCTGTTTTCAGTAACAGCGTCATCCTGCGGTCAGTATAAACTTGATGAGCACTTTATTACCTGCCCTTCTCATAATCCTTTATCTACAATCATTGACTTCGGCCTAGAAATGGAGAAAATATTCTGTGTTATAAAAACAAACAGGAACTGTGAACTAAAAAGCTGATAAAATCATCTCTGAAATGTCCATTATTAAAATATGATGATGTATTTACCTCTCTGACTTTTTACTGGACTCCTGTGCAACTGACTGCTGTTCCTGTTGTCTCTGCTCCTGCTCCATCCTATACACAAACACATAAACAAGGAATTATGTACACAGGAACAATTGAAATTAGACCCTGTTCTATACCACAATACACCTTATCTGGACTCATAAATTCTTTCAGTTTAATTAGTTTTCCAGGGACTCGGCTAAATGTGTTGGTATCAGTTTAATGTATGTTCAATCATGTTCATTCCTTCCCGTTGAAAACTAATAGAACATATTGTTTCGTGATTTGTGGTGACATGGCTACTTGAATCACTCAGAAAGAAAATGGCACTCCATACCCATGTTTATGTCTGCTCTTAACCCTTAAAGACCCACAAGTATTTTTGTCACAACCTCCAAATGATTTTTTTTTCTTTCCTAAGTGATTTATCACCATTCATGATAATAGTATCTTCACCATGTTGCATTTTTCAGTGGAAATCAGATATTTTCCTGTATTTAATTTACTGATCATGCAGATGTTCATTAAACCACAGAGAAAATTCAAAGGTTATTAGTGTATACACAATCACAATCACATACACAATCAGAAATAAATGAGGAAAAAGTGACTTTTTCAACAAAATATATCATTAACTGAACATAAATCAAGCATCTACAACCACTGCCATTTATCAAACTTCAAGGGTTTTACTGGTGAATCAATGTTGTAGAAGATGACGGTGTTTCCATGTTCACTACAGCGCCTCTGAATGTTTTGTGTAACTAGTAAATGCTCACTACAGGTGTAACAGAGATAGGTATGACCATATGAATTTATACATAATTGTTGTGCTTGTCTTGCATAGCATATGATTAGGTGTGTACATATTCTATAGCCACTTGGTGGGTTAATGGTGTAACTGTAAAGAAAAGCTTCAGCTCAATGTCCTCAAACACACTGGTACTCATTCTTCTGGAGCACAGTTCAGTTTAATGTACAAGACAAATTGACAAGACTTAATGAATCTTTTTTTTTTTTTTACCTTTCTCTCCTTGCTTTAATCCTCTCCTCGTCAAATCTGAAAAGGAGTAACACAGTTATAACTTCAGTCAAGACAGTAAATCCTGCCATCACAGTGCTTTATCACCATTACAGCAGTAATAATGTGCCTTTGTGTTTAAGAATCAGAGCACACTTGACTCCTTCTTTACAGGATTCAAATCAAATTAAAAATAGAGAAGCGTCACTGCCTGGAGGCTGTGAGTCATGGTGCATCTTCTCCATCTACTGGTGTGAGATACTTACTGCACCACACACTCAGGAACATGGACGTGCTCCATGGGGACAAGCCCAGCCAGTTCATCCAGACTGTGGACATACTGGATCTTATTCATGAACTTCACACTGCAGGGGAAAGACATCATTTAATTCAGTTATGTATGCATTAATGCAGAAAATAAGTGCATTGTGAAGTGTTGGCTCCTTAGGACCCTGGATTAAATATGCAGAATGCAAAACATGATATATTATGGGTGGTGGGCATGTTACATGTTAAATCAGAATACAGTTACATTCTTAACCATAAAAAACCGAAACAGGCACTGGCAAAAGCATGTACTAAAACGTTTAATCCACTAATTCCATCAATACATGTAAAAAAATTGGTGTACAATGCAGTTTGTCATCTTTTCATGGTCATCAGATGTGACCCAGTTGGACGTTCAGAGGCTCCATAGTGAACGTGGAAACACCGTCATCTACAACAATAATTCACCAGTAAAACCCATGGAGTTTGATAAATAACAGTGGATGGAGACACTTGTTTGTACATACAGTTATTGACATCTTTGCTGAAAAAGTCACTTTTTATTCAGTTTTCTTAGTTTTTGATATAATAACCATCAACATTAATCTGAGATTTTATGAAGATTATCATGATCATTGAATTAAATATAGAAAAATACCTGATATTCACTGAAAAAGGCAAAATACCGAGGATAATATTAAATGAATGATGATAAATCACTTGAAGGTATAATAGAGCAAAAATTGATTTGTGAGCTGTCACAATTAATTACTTAAAGGAACAACTTCTTTTAAATCTGCATTGATTGCTTGAAAATGTCTGCAACAGTAATGTCCCATAAGCCCCATATTTATACACACTTTTCACTGTATATGAACAGTGTTTCCATCCCATCCACACTCATCACAGCATGAGTTGATGGAATTGCCAAAGTAAAAAAAAAAAGTTTATCGTCATCCCTAAATTTACATTGTCTGTTATTTAATCTTTTTCACTAATTTCACACTGTGTGAAAACAGAAAAAAAAAAACTTTTCTAGTGATATTTTTTCAAAGAGGATTAGGTACAACAGAATATTTAAGAGCAAATTTGTTTTATTTTTGGTTTTATTTACCAGTTTACAAATTGAATGCTGCATAAAATAAAAGGGGAAGGAAAGATCTTCAACCTTTTTGCAGGCAAAACATCACAGTGTTGCTGTGTTTTATCTCTGTGGTAAGTGTGATAAGTGTGATCACTTATTCATATATTTATGACAGTATTGTGCATTCATACACAATGTTCCATGCAATAATAATGGAAGGCAATGTTGAAGTCATTTAAAGTACTTGGAATTACTTTGTGCAATCAAATGAAATGCATAACAAATTACAGTTAAGGGGTCATATTCTGTAATCTGTAGTGAAATTTAGTGAAACATTGTGTATACTGAATACATATATGTGATAGATTTTTTAGTTGAAGCATAATTGTTTCACAAATGGGTTGGAGGTGATTTCACCTGATAAATGGCCTGGATATGGCCAGGACGGTGCGTATGAACCATGTGGGATGAGCGATGACCAGAGACTTCAGGTTCTTCCTCAATCTGCCGTCAAAACACAAATGAAAAGTCCATTCAATGATCAAGTTTGGTTGAGGAAGGCTACTGAATGAACGCTTTTTAAAAGAATGAGCCAAGGATTAATAGACCATGGCTAATGGCAACCTCCATTAGCTTCACTTTTTTATTTAATAAGCACTCTGTCAACATCACTGTCATGCATATACTTTATTGATATAAAGCACCGTAATTGTGAACAGGAGTTGGCAGCTATGAAAGGATGAAGGACCAAATTATATTTTATGAAAAGGGAGCTTTAAGACAGAAATACTGTCCTTGTCAATGCTTTCATTCACATGAAATTATACTGAAAGAATATAATAAGTGACAGAGGCTTCAGAGGAAGATGCATCAAGAAAACATTCACAACTCCTCTGTCACTTATGGGAAAAAAAGGGATATGTTGATATTATGTCAGTTCCATCCGGATTCTTTGGGCATGTGTACAGTACATTTGCATTTCCATGTGACCCCTGTTTACAGTTAAAGTAGAGATAAAAAAAAACCCACACCCACACTGTCCACATCTCTGATCAGATGGAGACTCACACTTCTTTTTAAAAGTCATGACAGAGGCTTTGTTCACACACACTGCAGTGACAATGAATTAAAAAGGCCTATATTTATTCAAGGGATTCATAGCTGCAATGTAAATAGGAATATTCAGTTTCATTAAGCATGTAATCAGCATATTAGGAATTCCGCCTCTTCAGAATTAGGGCAAAAACCTGAATATGTTGCACATGAACACATTGCACGTTCTCATTGTTTTCTATACACTTTGTTCCTAGATGTCTTTCTCTCTTAGTTTGTTTTTCCCTCACCTTCTGTCAATCATCTGGTAACACTTCTTGAGCCAGCTGATCCCTGGCATCTTACTCCGAGGAGTGGCTCCGTTCATGTAAATTATCAGGTAATCTTCAGCCACAAGCATCTCCAAGCTGCTCACCACATACCTTGAGGATGAAAAGCATAGTATGATGAGTCTAGGTGACTTTCAGATACTTGTAAAAAGATCAATATCAACAAGTATGATCAAAAACTTGAAGGGAGACTAACAAGAAGAGGTTTTCCATGATGTAGTGGTAGTCTGGACAGCTGCTGTCAGGCAGGTAACAGGCAGAGAACACGATGATGGCATTAAGGCCTTCACCGTAGTACCCTGGAAGAATAAGATAAGACTTTATTGATCCCACCATGGGGAAATTACAGTGTTTACAGCTGCAAAATGCAAAAAACAAAGTGAAGAAGACAGGCAGAAACATTTAAGAGAGAAAACAGGAAATACAAATGAGTATGTGTTATTTACATTACTTATCACTGCAGCTATTGATTATTTTTGATAATTTTTCGATTAATCTATTGATTATTTTCTTTGATTCGATTTGACAAACAGCTTGTCCTTTACTCCACAACAAGCTGAAACAACAACCACAAAAAGTAGAAAAGTAAAAGGATACATGATATGTATCTATATTGGATAGACATTTATGATCCCTTGGGCAGAACTCTCAGGAATTAAAGGAGGACACTGCTGGTAGTTGAAGCTACAACAACAGCCATAACGTCACATAGTGCACCTTATAGAAATAACAATAATAACAACAGTATAAAAGTATATATAAAAATACCACATAGATAATCACATAGATTTTCTACATTAGTAAATACTGCAGCTGCAGCTATCGGTTAATTTTGTAATCATCTAATCTATCGATTATGTTCTTCAGTTCAATTAAATTAAATGGTTACTTGAATAGGTAAAAAAAAAAAAAAAAAAAAAAAAGCTTTGCGAAAATGTGAAAAAGACATGTCTGAAACTGAGAACTTGCCCTTTATTCCAGAACCAGCTGAAACAACAACCACCAAAATCATAGAAGTAAAAGGATATTTAAAACATCTATATAGAAACAATAACAACAACAGTATAAAAGCATATATAAAAATATATATAAACAATAAACAAGTCAAATGACATTTATAAACAATATGTGCACTACAGTCTTCAACACATTTGTATTCAACTTATTAACAACTTAAGATGGTACTAATATACAAGTTTGTGGTGATTCTGGCATCTTGTGCGTCACAGTAAGTGTCCGTGTGAAACACAACAGTGGAAATAATGTTTAGCAGCGAAATTAAGGAAACAAGGCTTCGATTCAGTAAGATTTTAATTGAATAATTTTTTTTAATTGAATCAAGTCGTTTAATCAACTAATTATTTCAACCCTAAATTAGTTATTCTGTACATACATACATACACATTATTAACATATTTGCAAAACAATATTGATATCAGGTTTTATTGTTATTATTATCTGGTTTTATTGTTATTATTTTTAATATAGGATTCATTTTATAGGATTTTTACTATGTACATTGCTGGTCCTGAATGCTGATTTTGTTTTATGTATATACTACATGTAATGACAATAAAGTGAACCTTGAACCTTGAGATACATTAACTGGTTCAGTGCTTGTGTTATATGATGACAGGATGTTCCCCTGTGTATGAAAAGCATCATTCTGTTTTGTGTTTTTGTTACAGACCTCCATGTGTGATGACGCGGAGGTATGGTCTGATGACCTGCATGTCAATGCGGTGTTCCTGTTCTCCAATGATCACTGTCCTCCACAGGCGTCCGTTGTTGGTGTTTCCATCCCCATCTGCTTCTCCTGAGTTGTTACCAGAACCTGCTTTGGCAGAAGCCACTGGGGTGTCATCTGGACAGACGCAGAGATTTCTTTTTAATGTAGTACTGAACTGTAGTATTCCAAACAAAAATGCACATTTACAAGGGTTTCTTTTGCAAGGTGTTTAAATTAGGGTTTGTTTTAGGCCAAGACATGGTCTGCTTTATCACTTATAAAAGGTAAAGACCCTTTCCATGTAAAGACATAATTTGTTTTTGTTCATTGTAACGTTTGACTTCCACAGTTAAGTACTATGTTCAGAGTTTCACACTTAGTTTCCTTGCATTCTCTGTGTTCACCAAAAATAAGACTAAATAGCCATACCTACCAGCAGGGTTTGTGATACCATGAAATCTTTGGAGCCAGCACTGATAATAAATATGATGTGGAAACCTTATGCTATTGGTTATGGACACATGCATGTGTTGGATAAAACAGAAACACTGAGAGGCCAGTTTATATAGTATTTTCAGTTGTATGGATAGTTTGTAGAAAATAACAAGAAAGTTTGGCTTGCCCTTGGACTTACAACAGTCATTGTTTTATGGTCTGTGACATTGTTTGAATAGTAAACCTATGCAAAGTGTACACAGCACTTACATCAATAGCTATGAAATAGCTTGTCTCATAATTCATCCATGAAAGGGTAAAAAGGGTTACTTACAGAACATATGTATGTGATAATTAATCTACAGACAAAACAGATAAATCTTATACAATAAACTATTGACTATATGTTACTGCTCAATATGTTACTGCTCAGTAAGTAGATAATCCAAATAAACTATTGCTGACTTTTAATATTTAAAATCAATTTTAGGCCTTTAAGTCTTTAAGTTTTTGAGTAAAGGGTAAATAAAGTGAATTCCAGTGGAATGTTTTTTGTAGTGCATCCTCATGTAAGAACTGGGTATTATGGCAAAAAATGTTATCTTGATGAAAATGATCAGTCAGTATTGATAATATAACAGGACAACAGTCAAATGATCATTAACACTGTTTTCCATAAAGATAGAATTTTATATATATATATATATATATATATATATATATATATATATATATATATATATATATATATATATATATATATATATATATATATATATATATATAACCTCCTCTCATGAAGTGATTGTGACGATGTGATTCATTGTTAATAGCAACTGGGACTCAGGATATAATCATTGTACCTGGTCAAAGGTGAATAAATAGAAATAAAAAGAGGAATGTGTCTGAAAACAACATTACTCCAACTTTATGGGTAACAGTGTATTTCTGGTGTAAAGGCTGATTTTTGGTCCAGACTGAATGTTAAAGAAGCTGCAGGTTATTTGTGGTTTAAAATAATTTGTCAAAGTAGTAAAAATATGCATTCATTATTTTTATAAACGATGAAAATGGCAAAAGAAGATAAAAAAACAAGATGAAAATTTAGGAAACAGAACAAAATAACATGATTTGTGACATAATGACAAAAACACATCTGTAGTCTGGTGTATTTTGTCCATTTTGCTTTTACGACATGAAATCAAAATTAATAAAACATGAGCAATTTGAGTTTTTATTCAGATGAAATCAATAAATCTCTTCATGAGCGATTTAGCTTAAACAAATTAAAACCTAAACGCAAAAGAAAAATGTTTGTCATGTTAATGATATTCATTGTGATTATACAATTACATAGTGTTAAACATCATTGCTTTCTTCTTCTCACTTCATATGCAGATTACTTTTAGAGAAACTAGGATAGTGTTTTCTTAAACGTGATTTTTTTGTGCTGAAAACAGTTGCATTACAATTAAAAAGACCCACAACTGTTTTTGTCACAACTTCCAATGATTTTTTTGTTTTTCCCAAGTGATTTATCACCATTTATATTACCCTCTGCATCTTCTATTTTTTCAATGAAAATTTGGTATTTTCCTAGATGAGAAACTGTATTTTTACCCGAATTACTTATGTGTATTGATAGGATTAGCGGATCAACAAGTATTAAACATTTTAGATCAGTAGATGCTTTTGGTCGGTGGTGGATATTTGGATCTTTATAGGTTAAAAAAAGCATGGGACAGATCAAAACCACAGTGTAAATATATGTAAAATATCAGCATATTGACCTTCCCACTCCAGGTCATTGCCGTTGGTGATGAACTCCAGGGAATCTGTCTCATCTGGAGTATCGATGTCATCTACGTTAATGTCCAAATCATCTGGTGTATCTAAGAAGTCGTCTGACAGCAGTGAACCCTCGCTCTGGTCCAGCGACAGGTTCATCTCTGGTGCGATCAGTGTCCGTCTTTTACGGTGGGATCCTGCCCCCCCTGTCCTCCCCCCTCCCCCTCCACCAGGTGGGGTCACATTCAGGGAGGTGGGAGCAGCTATGACAAGCCAGAAGAGAAGACATGAGGAATCAGAACCTGACAAGAGGCAGAACAACATAGACTTCTATGCCTATTGTGACGTGTGTTACTTACAGGCTCTGTCATCTGTGAGACCACAGGATGAGTCCATGTCTCCGTACTCTGGGAGGGGTCTGGAGGAGGGGGGCACAGGTCAGCAACACTTACAGCACTGCAATGTACTTCAACTAATATACTCATGTAGTACAGAGTTTGTATAACTTTGAAACTTAGATGAGTTTATATTTTTATTAAATGTCTCAGTTTGATTTTTGATTTCAGTTTCATTTTTATCAACTAATTTAGAGAACTGACTGGTTTTAGTACCACCAAAAATAAGATTCATTTATTTTGCTTGGTGTGTATTGTTATTTGTAGTTTTTGTTTAGGTGTCAGTTTCTGAAAGCAAACAAGCAAACAGACAAAGTTCAGTACATAGAATGGCAAAAAATATCAGAAATGTGCAGAAAAGTAAAAAAAAAAACAACCAAACAACCAAACAACAAAAACAACAACAAAAACACTTAAGGGCTTGTCAAGTAGCCCTCCTAATGTAAAAAAAACAAACAAACAAAAAAACAACAGTGCAGAAGACAGGCGGAACATTTAAGAGTGAAAATATAAAATAGTATCTGCTTTTAAAATACATTTTCTGCACATACATCCATATTATTTACATATTTGCAATATAGTTGCACATAATGTTGATATGTAATTATGAAACTGTGAATAATTATGATGTAAGATCACTTGAATTCCCATGAGGAGGTCAGAAAACAGAGGAAAAGGCTGAGAAAATGCAATGGTTGGCAAAAAAAACCCCACTAAAATTAGTCTTAGGTTACACTGACACTGCTGGCTTTAGTGTTTATTTCAGATTTATTGCTTAGATCTGATTTTGTTGTTTGGCTTTTCACATTAATTACCTCCGCCAAGGAGGCTATGTTTTTGCTGGCATTGGTTTGTTTGTCTGTCTGTCTGTCCGTGTGCAAGATAACTCAAAAAGTTATGGATGGATTTGGATGAAAATTTCAGGAAATGTTGATACTGGCACAAGGAACAAAAAATTTTGGTGGTGATCCGGGGGTGGGGCACTGATCTGCCTTGGTGGAGGTCTGCACTCTCTGAGTGCTTTAGTAGTTTTGAAAAATGGTAAATACAGGAATGCAGTACTGGCTGCTACTAAAGTCAACATTTATGGTTTAATTTACAAGTTGATGTACAGTGAAAACTAAGTAATTTGTGAGTAGATGATAACAAAGAAGAGGATGCAGAGAAAGAGGGACATCATCAGAATTGTGACAGATGACGATAGAGAAAGACAGAAAAGTTACACAGCTCAGCCAAAAAAAGACCACTGTAGACCATGTTTAGTTTCAAATACAGGACACATTTGTTGTAGCATTGTTCATGCCATGACACAAATGTCACAGCATTTATTTCCACCCAGATTTTAGTCTATAATCTAGTATTGATGATGGAGAGTCGGACAACTGAAAAAAGTCTTCTCCATCACAAAGATTCTCCATGTGGCTCAATTTATGCAGAAAAAATATGTTTCACGCTCATGACCCACTCTTTCACAATCTAAGCCTGTTGAATCTTGGTGTTGTCCAATCTTTATCCCCTCTATCAAACTGAATTTTATTTAATAAATGAGAAGCCACTCACTCCATCAGTTAAAGGGTTAAAGAACTTGTTGCAGATTAATATTTTCATCACTGCAGTAAATATCCAATATGCTTATATTTAAACAAAAAACAAAACAAAAAACAAAAATTTGCATCAGGACAACAACACATCTGACTCACAAATGAACAAAAAACCTAGGTCTGAATGCATTGTAGCCTTAGTTATTGTTAAGCATAAGAAGTCTGGCACAATATTATATTAAAACTGAAACAATTAATCGACTCGAATCGATTAAAAAAATTACTCAATTACAATTTTCCTGAATCGAAGCTTTGTTTCCTTAATTTCACTGCCGCTAAACATTGGTTCCACAGTTGTGTTTCACTCGCACATGACACCAAGATTAACACAGAGTTGTATGTTTGTTCCATCTTAAGTTGTTAGTGAGTTAGTAAGTTGGATACAAATGTGTTGAAGACTGTAGTGCACATATTGTTTGTAGATGCCATTTTATTTGTTTGTTGTGTATAGATATTTTTATATATAATTTTATACTGTTGTTACTATTGTTTCTATATAAATAGTTCTATATATCCTATTTGAATAATCGTTTAATTGAAATAAATCGGGAAAAAAATCGATACATTAGATGATTACAAAATTAACTGAAAGCTGCAGATGTTTATTTAAAATTTCTTGAAAATTATTATTTATTATTTTTTATTTTTAAACGATTTACTAAGGTTGTAGAGTATCTATGTGAAGCAGATCCATGACTTTGTCATTTTGCTCTTATGAAGTAGATTTCCTATGTGATTTCTGATTTTCTGTTCTCTGTTGTTCACCGTGTATAATCTTAGAATAACAAGTAGTGGCGTGATCAGGGCACCATTCATTCACATTCACACCATTCACATGATCAGGGCACCATTCATTGGATCAGTTGTATGATCAGGGTGTCGTCACTGACCCAACTCGGAAAGAGGATTGAGATAATAATTAACGCCTCTCTGGGGGGAGATGAAGATTACTGTGCTGCCAGTCAAAGCAGAGAGGGATGAAAGGAAAAAGAGAGGAGAAAAGGGAAATAAAAAGATAATGGATGGAATAAAAGGAGGGCAGAGGAAAGTTGAAACTGTCTGAGTGTCCTTCTACAGAGGCCAAAGGAGACAGGTCTGCTGACTTTTGTATTACATGTTATTTATGGTTGACCTTCTGTTAACATGGCAGAAGGAGGAACTGAAACAAGGTCAAATCTGGCTGACTATGCATGTATTTGTGTCTAAGTGGAAGGTGTGGAGGGATGGTTAGACATGTTCGTCTCAGTTGATATCAATGATGATCATAATAAGTATCAAATTATGTGTTTAAAGGCTCATTTTCGCAGAAGAAGAAGAAGCCATCATCTGTAAAGGATGAAAGAAGTTGAACAATGAACAAGAAACAATGAAAAAGACAAACCAAGATGAAAAATTATTTATTATTGGGACATTATTTAAAAAAAACATCAACAACAACAACAAAAACACATGACAACAAGACAAACAAGATAAAACAAGATGAAGAAGATGAAACTGGACAAAAAAAACCAAAACAATATAAAACACAAAAGATGAAAACAACAAATAAGATGCAACAAGACAGAACAAAACAAACAAGATTAAATAAGGCAAAGATGAAATAAAAAATTAAAATGAAATGAAAGAAAAAAACATGAACAAAACAATGAATAAGATGCAACAACATTGTAAAAGACAAAATAAGATGAAAGTGACTTAAGACACAAGACAAAACAAGTCCAAACAAGATGAAAAAGGCATGCAAGAGAAAGCCAACATGACGGAAAACAACATTTTACAACAGCAGCAGAAGAGACACAACAACATGTAATGACAATACACACCTCTGGACTCTGAGTTTAATGCAGATTTTATAATATTGACAAACCCAGTGAGCACAATTTTAACTCTTATTCAACAACAGCTGAAAGCGCAAACACAGAAAATATATGTCACAATATGACATTTATCAAAATATAATTTTTATGTTATGATAATTATCATTAATATATGACCCAGCTCTACTCGTACGTTGGTAATTTTGAGAGAGAGACTAAGATGGATAACTGTCTTAAAAGTGAATGTTTTTGTGCTGAAACCAGGTTTGTGTTACACTAAACAGTTGGAAACACATGAAACAAATCAGAGCCACAGCTAAGTTTTTAGCCACAGTAAGTCACAGCACATCCCTGCATGCTGCATTTCTTTATCACACACAGTTTCATTTTCTTTCATCTGCAGGAGCACAGTTTGTGCACCTCCAGAACCAAAAACACTGGCTTTAGCTGAGAAATAGACAGTGATGGATGGTCCGGCCCGGTTCCCACTGAGTCCCTGCAGTGATTAGTGGTCCAACACATCCCTTTGTCAAAATTAAGCTCCTTCCATATAAGTGGTTACCCATTCATGATTAATAACAAAAGCCAAATCATCTCTTTGTTACTGTCTATTATTGTGTTCTCTAAAAATCAATATCAGGATGGAGCCATGATGCGATGATGCTTACCTTAAGGGCAGAGCACAGAGCTGCTTTAGTCAAATCCGATTGAAATGAGCTCTGAATTCACACACCTTTATGTCTGAGCCTTAGTCAATAGTCACTAGTCAGTAACAGAGTATGTCAGCCGTTTTAGCTCAATCATGCATCTGTTGTTTGTGATTCCTCCTGCTGATCTGTCTCCCTTTAACCAAAACCTGCCACCATTTTACTGCCGATGCTGTGTTGTTGATCTAGTGCTGCTGTTGCGTCACATGACGTAGCCTGAGATCATTTACAGGGAGAGAGAGACAGAGAGAGACAGAGAGAGAGCTGCACCTTCTCCCAGAGGAGGAGGGGGGAAGGGCAAGGCAGCCCTGTGTATTGGCTGTCATCCCACCTCTCTATTGCTCACTTTCTGCACTATGAGCTTACTTAAAGCATCATATCATTACACATTCAGAGTCCTCTCTGTATGGCCAGTCAGATTTACTAAATATTTCATGAATAAATGATGTAATTATTTTGGGACCATGTTCAGATTTTATGTATTTTATGTCAGTTATACTACTCACTTTGTATTTATTTATAATACTTGACAATTACAACTGTAGTCATTACTGAACATAACACCTGTACATTCTGCACATATTATATTGACACTGGACAAATTTTTTTTATTTTTCTTGAATAATGTAAATATAGTAACATTTACATACTTAGATTATTTGAGTACAGTAATTATTTCAATCACTTTTCAAGCGTTTTAAATCTGTTCAGTAATAAGTAGTATAAATACTTCTAATTATTATGAATTAAAGCAATACATGGAAACCAAACTTTTCAAAAATGTAAGTATCATCTAACTTACTTCCCTTCCTTCGTTTCAAATGTTACCTCAACTGTTATGATGAATCAATGATTTATTAAATTCTGCTCAATATGTGTTAAAAATCTAAGCAATGACTAGTGTTTTGTTCATACAAAGTTCATATTTATTAAAACTACCTTTAAATGTTGCTTTAATAATAAAATTATAAAATAATATTAAATAATAATAAAATAATAAAAGTATTAATTCACCCCATTCTCAGTTTTTTTTCACTGTAATCATCTTTGCATCTTTGAATGAGGACATTTTTTTCTTTTTTCCACATGCTGTATTTTTCTGTTTTCTTTGCTGCTCTCACAGTGGAAAATTATTAATCATCTGTCTAATTTCAGTGCCTCATAATCTGAACACTCCTCATTGTGTTTGATGATGAAAATCTTACTGCATAAATCAATTTATGCGATGACAATAAATCAGTCAACCAAGTTAAAAAGAACATTTTGATCCATTTAACACAACTTTGCGAAACCAACCATTATTAGAGCATGAAGAGTGTGAAATATAGACACATTTTTAATTTTTAAACATTTTAACCCAACATAGGAGATTACAAGAGGATATTGTCAGAAAAACAGTAACGTCAAAGACAACAATATCATATGCAAAATCTCCAAAGGGAGAAGTATCACATGCGGATGATGATGCAGGATGCATTAGTTCACTTTCAAAATTGTAGTGTGAAAGTAAAACTAACCAGCCCAAATGTGTATACCTGAAATCAATGGACTTTCAGATGTGGAAAATACCTTGTGTGTTGTCTTACTATGTACATTTTTGCATTATTATGTAAAATTCTGTTCTAACTCATAGATTGCTGTAGGAAAGTATGCCACAGCACATTGTAATGAGTATGGTTCCCTCAAACAAAAAACATTTTTAAAAGCATTTAAGTACACAAACCTTAGATGTTTACTAAGATCATTCTCTTATCTGTTGAACCACTAAATTATATTGATAATAAAAATAAAGTCCACCAAAGAGGTTATGTTTTTGCTGCAGCAGCCTAATGCTCACAATTTTGCTCAAATGGTTTGGATTTTTTTTTAGAAATGTAATCATATTAATATAGCAGCTTGTATAATAAGTCCATATAAAAATTTAATAATGTAAGCAACATTACATTTATTGATTAATCCTAATAATTTAACAATGACACTATGTTAATCCCTTAAAAATAGATTATTACAAACTGTGCACCAGAGACCAGTAATTATTTTGAAGTGATACAATTAAAAATGAATGTCATATACATTTGTGGACAGACCTCTGTCTCGCCTTTTATAATAACTAAACCGGCTATTGAATTGTCTAGTGACCACAGGACAAACTGCACTGACAGTGAGTAGAAAATAAAGGATCAGACCTGGGGAAGTCCTCATCCTGCCACTCGTCTTTCACTTCCATGTTCTCCATTCGTAGAGTTGCCTCTGTGGTGCCCATCCCTCAGAGAGGAGAGCAGAGACTGGGGGGAGGAGAAGACAAATATTTATTTATTAATAATCACTATTTATATTAAAAAATAGGATTTAGTCATTCAGTTTCACGGCACAGGGAACACATTCTGACTTCTGTCTGAAGGGAAAATTCGACATTGAATAACAGTTTTATTATAATTTATAGAATTATAATTGAGGGGTTGGACCCAGTGGAGGTCACATGTTTTGTTTTGTTTTTTATCCCCCCGCCCACAAGAACACAGCTGAGAGGCATGTGACTTAGACAGACCCATTTACCAATTGCAGCTCGCCTCAAAATCAAACGCCCTTTAGATTCAATTCAGAAACCCAAACCCAAACTAATCCCCCCCACGTCAGCCTAATCCCACCTCACTGATGTGACTGCTGCCTTTTTGATCTCCATAAATACTGCATATCAACATTCACACAATGGGCTGTTTTAATAATTAAAAAGACACACATCGGAGCTAATACCATTGCATTAGTCCTTAACAGGGGTTTACAGGTGGATGGTTGAATTAGTCAGCTGCTACAACACAATAAGTTCATACTGAAGGCTATAGGATACAGTCTGTATTAACACTGAACTCTACCTGTATTATTACAACATAGTGGAGACACTGAAAACACAGGGCAGGTCTGTTTTCATTAGTGTATTAGAGCAGCAGTGTGGGCTCTGTCCACTTTGTAGTCCTCCACTCAAGTGTCAAATCCACAGTGTCAGACTGAGAGTGAAATCTACTGAACATCTACTGAACTCATGCCTTTGTCCCTCAAACTAAATTTTTTTTAAAAATCTGGTTTTAATGCAATTAGACATTTTTGGTCATGAAGGTGTCCAAAGGTTTCTCACACCACATAAAAAATACTAATGCAATTAAATCAGTCTCATTACTAATCTTTGACAAATCCAATACTCTAATTTCCACCAATGCCTCATCCCCCTTTCATTTTCTGAAAAATAATTTATTTTGTGTGTGTTTTCATTTTTTAAATAACTCATTATTATTATCAAGTGCTGTGACTTTGTGTCAGTCAATTCTTATAAACCGTATATCTCAGAAACATCTTGAGGGATTTTTCTTCTAATTTGGCACAAACAGTCACTTGGACTGAGATGGATTAATTACATTTTGATGGCAAAAGGTCAGACATTAAAAGCCAAGACTAAGGGTTAAAGGTTAAACGTTAACTTGCTATATTATATCCCATCCCTGTAGAAGTTTGGTCTCTGCATTTTAACCCATAATACACACACACACACACACACACACACACACACACACACACACACACACACACACACAGAGTAACTAGTATTAGCATTAGCAATTAGCATTAGCACATACTGTAGCCCACATTATTATCAGTGAGCTGCCACTGAAGGAGTTCAAGACCAATTCCAGATCCTCATCAGCACTGTGGTCAGGAGGTTGTTGTCAACTCAAAAAATCACATTTTTAGCCATACATGCTGGTAACTGGGAGAGCACGAGACCAATGATGATGCAAGAATAATGGATGTATCTGATTGTTGTGAAGTCATGTATTATATTTTTGTATGAGTTGGCAATGACAGTGACTTTGGTAAACTTTTTCCTGAACCATTTCATACATACAGGTTAGGAAAAAAGTGTCAAAATTCCCATTTGTTAACACAGAAAAATGAGAAAAAACTCATTTCAAGAGTCACAAAATGAAATCAAAATGACTGAAATGTCAATGTTCAGCCCTGCGATGAACTGGCAACTTGTCCAGGGTGTACCCAGCCTTCGCCCCTATGTAGCTGGGATAGGCTCCAAGCGACCCCCGTGACCCTAGTGAGGATAAAGCGGGTTCAAATAATGAATGAATGAATGAATGAATGAAAGGTCAATGCCATATAGTTTATCCACAAAATTCTTCCAAATTAGAACTGAGATACCTTTGGGACGTTGTCTTCCAGAATGCAAAATGAAATTTAGTGCCAGTTCACATAAGTCTGTGTAGTCATGTGGGAGTGGAACATTGTTGAGGTGAAATTAGCTGCCTTGGAAGAGGGTTACTCTCGCTGAATTGTTCCATTTTCTTTGTAAATGATGATGTATAAATGTTGCTCAGCATTTTTCTGTCATTGCTGAAATGGTGTAAGTTTTAGTCCGTGGACTGAGACTGATTTTACTTCTCTAAAGTAAATGTGTTAAACAGTCAGTTAAAAGTCAGTTTGAAATTTTAAGCATGAAAACATTTTCATGCAGCACAGCTAATTTAAGTTAAAGCATACTAGCTAGCTGCGAAGTGGACACATTTAAACTAAACAGCGTGTCAATTTGCATGGTTTTCGCTGCCTCAGGGTTACATGTCTAAGACTTTAAATCTGTAGAGTGGAATTTACTAACTTGGACATCCATATTAACTGAGATAATTAATCACTGTTTTAATAAATGTAAGTGACTAAGGCTAATTTTTCCCTCTTGTTGGGCAATTTGTATAGGATGTGTAGCATTATTTAATGTCTGTATGCTTTATAGCTCTGTAAACACAGTGTCATTCATAATTGATATACCATTGTCCAAATGTCTTCCACTGCAGCTGATACTGAGCTCACCCTGACCCTCCAGCCAGTCCCAGACTAATACTGCTGGGGAAGTGTCTGTATGTATCTGTTTATGTGTGTATGTGTGTCAGTCTGTGTCTGTCTGTCATTCAGTCTGCCTATTAGCTGTCTGTCTATATCCATGTAATAAAATAATTGCTTTTGCCCTTCCATGACAGTGTCTTGCCACTGTAAGACAAGAATAGCTGTAAGTGGTAGCAGTATAACTTATGATACCAAATTTAAATAAAGTACAAAAAAAGTATAGAATAAATGTATCACTCAGAATTTTGGGTTCATCGTAACCAATTTTCATACCTTACAGTGACTACATAGGTTGATGGTAAACAATATATCTGATACTGTTTTGGGACATTAACCTCAATTCTTGTCTCCATCAGTTGCAGGTGATGAAGTCATGTCTGGAAGTTGGATGATGAGCACTGAAAGCCATGTTGTCTGTGAAGGCCTCCAACCAAGCTTCATCGCAATGCTTACTGCTGTCGCAGTGAATTTAATAAAAGCTCAATGTTATAAGGTCATCTCTTGTTTGAGCTTTTTCTAGTTATGTTCATGATTTTGTATTTTAAAATGTAATTTGAAATGTTAAAATCTTAGCTTTTTGCTTTGTTATACTGTAAATATTACATTAAATATATGTTACAGTAATAAATTGTTTCTTGGAATACGGTAGTTACTGTAAAATGCAACAACTGTGGCTAACAGTATTTTACTGTAAAAGGAACATTATATACAGCCCAGTACTGTATTACTTTTTACAGTAAGAAACTGTAGTTGTAGATTACAGTAGAGATGCTGTAGAATAACAGTAGCATGCTCGCAACTCTAGCTGCCAGTATTTTACTGTTATTTAATGGTAAAATTTGTTACAGTGTTCATGAAAGTTCACAACTCCTCACAACTTTTTGTTGAAATAGATAATAAAATAGTCTCATTATATATCCAAGATTTGCATTGCACACCCTTAGGAGTCTGAATTTATTTTGGCTGTTTTTGAATACTTTTACCTTTATATTTCTCATAAAAAACTGTTTATCTTGTCTTTTTTGGTATTTTTTTTTTTCAGCAGAACCTCACCTGTTTTACAGTTTTTCATTTGCTGGTGTATTAACACACTAAGCCAAAAATCATACACAAACATGAAATCCCAGTAGGAAAAAGTTAGATTCTGTTCTGATACTGTTTTTCACCAAAAACATGCTACATTGACACAAGCTGCCAGAAAGCTGGAGTCCCTGGTTTCCCCAGATGCATTGAGCACCCCTCCATGATTTGGGAACAAATCCAACAGGCGAAGAGGGAGAAGCGGGACCTGCATGTGGTGTGGTTAGATCTCACCAATGTGTACGGTTCAGTGCCGCACAAATTAGTAGACTTCGCCCTGGACATCTTCCATATCCCGGTGTGTGTTAGGAATATCATCACCAGATATTTTGACAACCTGCACATGTGCGTCTCTCTGGAAGGCTGCACAAGTGGATGGCTAAGGCTGGACTAAGGAATCGCCACGGGATGTGCCATCTCCCCCATCCTGTTTGTGACAGCCTTCGAAGTCATCCTCAGAGGGGCCAGGCAGGTGGTTGGAGGTATCAGGCTTCCGTCAGGGGAGATGCTCCCACTGCTGAGAAGCTACATGAACGACATCATGACCATCCTTCAGACAGCGCCATGTACAGCATGACTCCTTAAGTGGTTTGATGAGCTGATCTCATGGGTGAGAATGAGGGTAAAGGCAGCAAAATCAAGAAGTCTCTCAATAAGGAAAGGAGTGTCCAAGACAAGACCACCTTTGTTGCTAGAGGAGAGCCAATTCCAAAGTTCGCTGAAAAAACACTCAAGAGCCTGGGGAGGTGGTACACAGCAGACTTGTCAAACAGGCAGATAGGGAAGCAGGCCAAGCAACAACTTGCCGAGGGACTAGCAAAGATCGACCAAAGCCAGCTCCCAGGGAAGCACAAGGTGTGGTGCTACCAGCACACACTATACCAACGTGTGATGTGGCCCCTAAAGATCTGCAAGGCCCCCATGTCAGAGGTCAGCAGGATGGACAGTCTAGCCAACTGTTACATCAGGAGGTGGTTGGGACTGCCTCGCTGCTTCTCTGATGTTGGCCTATTTGGATGGAACATGATGGAGCTCCCTTTGAAATCCATCTGCCTTGGGTACAAACAGGAGAAGACACGCCTTGTGCTAGAGATGAGGGACTCTGCTGACCATTTAGTGAGAAATGCAAAAGTCTGGATCCGCACAGGCCGCAAGTGGAAAGCGCCTGCCGAGGTAGAGAATGCCATCTCCAGCCTACAACACAAAGAGGTGATGGGGACTACCCAGGCAGGGCACGCTAGCCTAGGGTGGACTGCTCCACGGCAGTTCTGGTCCAAAGCCACCAAGAGGCAGCGGAAGATCATGGTGGTGGACGAGGTCACCAGGGTGGAGCAGGAGCGCTTCCACATAAAGGCAATAGCTTAGGGCAGCCAAGGAGCCTGGACCAAGTGGGAGGCTTCTGTGCAGAGACGCATCAGCTGGGCAGACATCTGGAGGACTCCACAAGACAGACTGAGTTTCCTGATTAGAGCAGTGTACAACACCCTACCATGCCCCCGGAACCTCACCCAGTGGTTCGGGAGTGAGGTAGGCTGTCCGCTGTGCAGTACCACCAAGGCTAGCCTCCAGCACATTCTGTCGGGATGCAAGGTGGCATTGACCCAGGGATGCTTTAGATGGTGACATGACCAAGTGCTAGCCAAGTTGGCAGAGCTCCTGGAAGGATGCAGGGTAACAGCAAAACGCACCCAGGAAAGAACCAGACCTGCATTAGCTGCCTTCGTCAAGCCAGGTGAGATGCGCAAAGCACCCATGCAGGAACTCACCATCCTGAGACCAGGGAAGGAGTGGCAAATGCTGGCAGACCTAAGAAGACAGCTAGTGTTTCCCAGAGAGATCATACCAACTACCCTCAGGCCAGACATCGTCATGTGGTCCGCAGTGGAGAGAGCGGTCCACATGATAGAGCTCACCATCCCTTGGGAAGAGGGCATGGCAGCAGCCCACAAGAGGAAACACCTCAAGTCCCCTGAGCTGGTGGCGGAGTGCCAGAAGGCTGGCTGGAGAGCCAGGGCATACCCTGTGGAAGTGGGAAGCAGGGGGTTTGTTGGCAAGGCGGCAGTCCATCTACTCCGCAGCGCTGGGTTGACGGGGTCAAGCCTGGGGAAAGCAGTGAAAGAGTTGGGAGAAGAGGCCGAGAAGGCAAGCTACTGGCTGTGGCTTCGGAGGAAGGAGGGTGGATGGGGACTAGCACCCCAGTAAGGGCAGTTGCAGGGAGTGGCGGGGAGATGTCCCCATACGCCACTGCCCCCCTGCCGGGAGATGTACTGGTGTAGGGGGCGAAACATCTGTGAACGGCGGCCTCCAGCTGATGACCCTGCGGCTGCCCCCCATTGGCACCGGAGGAGGTGCAACAGGCCGGAAGGTCGAAGCAGGGACCAACATCTGACCTGTGTGATGATCAGCAGAATCTTACACTGTATTTGGCCGAGGGGTATTAAAAGTGTGCAGCACTATGTTTTTTTCATGCAGTCACTTTCCTTAGAAGACTGTTTTTACTGCCTCTTCCTGCATTGAACGCATACCAAACATTATTAATGACAATATTACAGAAAATCATGCTTTTACTGTATATCGTAAGTCTGGTTTCACTTGGCCAATTGACTTCACAGTTTTACTTTGACATCTGCACTTCCACACAAGTTTAAATGAAGACTCAGTGAGGCTCCATCTGCTGATACATCATCTTAAATCGGTTTGTGATAGGGTTAGGGTTACATGCATCCAGGGACTCCACAGGGTTAAAAAAAAAATTCTTGTGGGAAGGCAGTGTGGCTTAGTTGAGTGTAACAGGAAAGGTGCTGGTTTAAACATCATTCAACCATCAATAAACAGAGCAGAATTAAACCACAATACAGACAAACCAAAATAATACCAGTGTAAAATAATTAAATACAATAATTATTTAATTAATTTAATTTAATTATTAAAATAAATACAACTGTTTCAACAAGGCATAGAAACTATTACAGAAATAGATAATGAAAGTACAGCATGCATGTCTGTGATATAACTGCTTTACTCTGAAGTGGTTTTTATGTGGTTTTGGCAGCAATAGCCATTAGATAAATCAATCCGACAGGTCTTACAAATGAAATGTGAGCGACATAAAGAGACAGAAGATCGAGCAATAAACTTAAAACCTCCAAACATGTCACGATCATGACTCTGGCATATCAAAGTCAACTGTGACAACAGCCCAGAAAGGAAAACATTATGAGCAGAGCACACTCTGACCTGCAAAATATTCATGAAATAGTCATGAATAATTTATGCTAGACAAGAAGGATGTACTTTAACAGCACAATTTGTGGCTTATCATTTTAAAATATATAATAATTTGTGTATTTAACCCTTTCATGCATTAATTGTTGATAAACTAGTGGTATTTTTTGCATAAAACATATCCAATTGGATTTCTTCGATATCTTATTTCTTTATCATAATGCCCAAATAGTCATTGGAGTGGATTCCATGCATAAAGAGTTTAACATGTAATGGTAGTAATTGTTTAAGCATAAATGTACATAAAGCTCTTTCCACATAAGAGAATATATTGCTGATTTAAGAAAACTTATCACGTCAGTGTAAAATGTAACACTGGTGAATGTTATGAATCAGTGACTATATCCAGTGACTGAAACAAAATGATAAAAACCATAGGGATTAAACTGAACAAACTATTCCCTAAACTGCAGATGATTAGAGTATTTCTTTACAGCCACATGTTTTGGATTCATTAAACAATATATCAGGATAAGATCAGACTTTATTTACCCCGCAGTGGGGAAGTTTAAGTCTCACAGCAGCCTAACAAAGTAAGCCTAACAAATATTAGAAAACATACAACAATTAAGAGTTGGAGTTATTACTGCAAATAATATAGCTTTAATTAAAGACTGGGGTCAAAGATTTTTGGCATCATTGGACAAAAATCCCATAATTCCCTGTCAGCATACTGTAATTCAAGTGGTCTGGGAAGAATTCTACCATTACTCTGGATTCTGTAGAAAATCTACATCATGATGCATGGTTTTAGCTGCTTGTTGCTGTTTTTTACCTTACCGGCCAACAGGCCGTAAGCTATTGTCATCATGCAGCGTCCATCGTCGTCATCTGTCGTCCATCGTCTGTCGTCGTCTGTCATCCGTTACATAAATTTCAATTGTCTTCTCCTCCGAAACTACAATTCTGATTGACTTCAAACTTGGTGTACAGCCTCTTTATGATGATGTCAACTAAAGTTAGTGAAATTATTTGGATCCAGATCTGATTCTGGATTTGGTGCGACTTTGAAAAATTTCCCCATTATAAGAGATAGGAAGTGGATCGATGCAATAACTCAGTAAATATAAATGATATCCAGTGTAAATTTCTACAGTCCAGACCTGATGGGGAGATGACCAAAACATAATGGCGACATGCTGATCAGCATCTTCTTCTGGATCCGGGAACTTACGGAAAATTTAACATGGGCTCTTATGGGGAAAACATTTCAATCGTCTTTTTCTCCCAAACTACAGTTCTGATTGACCTCAAACTTGGTATACAACTTCTTCATGATGATGTCAACACAAGGTATTGCAATTATTTCCATCCAGATCTGATTCTGGATTTGGTGCGACTTTGAAAAATTTTCCCATTATAAGAGATAGGAAGTGGACTGATACAATAAATCAGTATCAATGATATCAAGTTGGAATTAGAATTTTTTACAGATCTGATTGGAATATGACCAAAACATGGGCTATTTCTGTAATATAGTAAATACACATAACTGGATGATAATAAATGGCATCTGGATACATTTCCCAAAGCTTTTAATTTGGCCAGTAAGATACAGGGCCATTGGTCCTATTTTTAGCTTACCGGCCGATAGGCCGTAAGCTATTGTCGTCATGCGGCATCCGTCGTCATCTGTCGTCATCGGGTGTTGTCCGTTACAAAACTTTCAGTCGTCTTCTTCTCCGAAATTACAATTCCGATTGACTTCAAACTTGGCATACAGCTTCTTTATGATGATGTCAACAAAAGTTAGTGAAATTATTTGGATCTGGATCTGATTCTGGATTTGGTATGACTTTGAAAAATTTCCCCATTATAAGAGATAGGAAGTGGATCGATGCAATAATTCAGTAATAAATATAAATGATATCAAGTTGAAATTTCTACAGTACAGCCCTGATGGGGAGATGATCAAAACATAATGGCCACATGCTGATCAGGATCTTCTTCTGGATCCGGGAACTTACGGAAAATTTAACATGGGCTCTTATGGGGAAAAAACTTCAATCGTCTTCTTCTCCAAAACTACAATTCTGATTGACTTCAAACTTGGTATACAGCTTCTTTATGATGATGTCAACACAAGGTATTGAAATTATTTTGATTCGGATCTGATTCTGGATTTGGTGCGACTTTAAAAAATGTTCCCATTATAAGAGATAGGAAGTGGATTGATACAATAAATCAGTAAGTATCAATGGTATCAAGTTGAAATTTGAAATTTTTACAGATCTGATTGGAATATGACCAAAACATGGGCTATTTCTGTAATATAATAAATACACATAACTGGGTGACAATAAATGGCATCTGGATGCATTTCCCAAAGCTTTTAATTAGGCCAGTAAGCTACAGGGCCATTGGTCCTATTTTTTGACAGGCTGGGAGGTCAAACTCGTGATTGACAGCTTTACTGACCATTCACTGTTCAGATTCAGTCAGATGTGACTCTCCTGCTCTAAATAAAAGCCTAGAAAAGAGACTTCACTGTTGTAGTCAGATAATCTATATTTGTATTCAGTCATTTGGTTTGGATGGATAGTAAACAGCTGCAGAAGGAAGGTGTGCGTTTTCAAATTCTAGTATTTTTGCTGCTCCTGCAGCTTAAATGTTTGCTGAAAGCCACCATAAATCAAATGACTCACCTCCAAATGTTCCTTTCCACCACTAGGTAAAAATGACCCAGCAGACTTTCTAGGTCATCTAAAATAGAGCAGCCACAAACAAATGAACGTCTACTCTTTGTGCAGGAAAACAAGTGGAGATCTAAGACAAGGGCAATTGTCAGTGTCCATACTTACATGTGTGGGGTGAGATCCCTCGGAAAGCTTTCTTCGCCGCTCCTCAGTCAGAAAGATCTAAAAGGAGACAGTAATGACTACCCAAACTGCCACAAATGCATGGGGTCAGCCAGCAAATGCTCCTCTCTCCCCCTCTGTCTGTCTGTCTGTCTGTCTTCCACTGATTCACAGTCGTACAGTGTCCTTGATGTCAGTTTGGAGCCAGCAGCAGGTGTCTGGAGACAGGGGGCACTTCTGTGCTGGACCCTGCCCACCACCAACACCCTCCTCCTCCTCCTCTCCTCTGCCTCTGGCCACCTTTGTTGGAGGAGAGACCGGCCGTGAAGAGGGAGTTGACAGGTCGCCTTTCTCTCCGCCTACATCCAACGCCACCGAGACACCAATGCTTTTACTGTGAATGCATCTGGTTTGGCATCCTCATCATTCTCCTCTGCAGCACTTTCTCTCTTTTTTCCCCTTGCTTCCAAATATCACTTCAGATCCTTTTTAGGATTTCCCCTGCATATAAATTCCTCCATTTCTACAGTAACTTAACAGAGATAGAGCCCCCATGTCCTTTCTTCCGTTGGATAATCCTCCTGTGGTTTTCAGTTGTCCTCTATGAGGCTGCTGTTCCCTGGCAACAGCATCTCTTTCTCCTTCTCCATCCTCAGCTTTTCTCCTCCCTCCCTGTCTCTTTACCCCACTGTTTGTCATGCTCACCCCAATTCTCACCATCCAGCGCACACATTAATAATTCAGCCCCTCACTTCGCTACAGCATCCAACCAATCAAATCATTCTCATCTAGTTATAGCTGCACAGGATTGGGACAGAAATAAAAAGCAGTTACCAGTGGATGAATATAACAAGCAACAAGCTGTTATGTCCACATTTATAGCACTCTACTTTTCCTTTTTCTCAATATAGCTTAAATTTTGTGACAGTCCAAAGGGAATGCACCTATTAATACAAGGTCATTTTACTTTTTCTGGAAAAAAATAAAAATAATAAAATGTTTGGGATCATATTTTAAAGGTGACACATGAGCTGAACATGATGCTCTTCTCAAAGTATTTTGTGACCAGTGTTGCACTGCCTGGTCATTAAATCTTCATCATATGTGGAAGCGTGACTGACAGATACACCCATCACAGCAAATATTGTCAGAGAATATAAATGTGAGGCAAGAGAATTAACTCCAACCTATATCTGGTTTTTATTTCCAATCTACAATTCAGAGGCTCTAACTTAACACTTGACATAAAAACAACAATGATGCTTTGCTTTGGGAGATATGATCATATTTTAAATATATTTATATACTAATAATATAAGTATATAAATATATGCTTTGGGGGAGATTACATTATTGTGCTCTTTTCCAATTTTCTCTTCTTTTTCAACTTTCCTTTTACTTTATTTACTTTTAAGCTTTAATATGCAGACAACTTCATAACTTTTGTGTCTGTTTTAAGGTGTTTGGTGTGCATATGTTAATAATAAGCTGACAGCGTCAGCTTACAACAAAAGCCCAAGGATATTCATGTTTTGCCTTTTACCTAAGTTTTTATTTAGCCAAGTTAGTCTTGCTGCCTACTCATTATTAGATAAGATTCTGCTTGTGTAAAACATATTGTTGTACATTTTCTACCTTTTGAAATAAAAGTCAGATGTACACAATGTGTGACAATACAACAAGTAGGAAATAGTAGCCAGACACAAACAAATGAATAACAAAAAAGTGTGGGACAGTATCAAACAAATAACCAACATGAACTATTAAGCTCACTAATTTGAATGGCTTTTTAAGATTTGACGCACAGAACACTCCCATTCCATCCATGGTTAAGGTTTTACATGCGGTCAGTAGCAGGGGCGTAGAATTGCATAGGGACGCTAGGGACACGTCCCTACCAATATCCAGCCACTACTGTTTTTTCCCTACCAATAAAACTGCTGTCCATAGTGTTTAGTCAATGATTACGGCACACAAAGGGTTAATAGTTGGTCTCTACTAGAAGTCCCGCCTCTAACCTAATTATCACTCTCCGACTGGCTCTGCGGTTTTGCTATTGTACATGTGATTGGCTAACCCCGCTGTTATTCCATCTACTTGTAAATGCTACAGTTGCCCGCTAATTGGACAGGCCAGAAAAAAAAAAAAAAGTTGGACCGGACAGGAGGCAGTTCATATCTCCAACCACTTAGCATAAGTTGTCAACATGTATGCATTTGTTCTGCTTGGGCCACGTCAGCTAGACGGATTTGAATATCAGAGGTGTCATTTACATTTACATTATTTCAGGTGTCTGTTTGCCTGCCTGCATGCGTGCGTGCGTATGCGTGTCCATGCGTGCAGGGCCGGTTAGTGGCATAGGCTGATAACTAATAACATGATAATTTGTCATTAACTGTCTTAAAAATAAAGAAATGAGAGGGGAAAAAAACACAACAACCCCCCTATAATTTCTCAAGTGAGCTCTCCCAGACCAGTGCTCACTGTGTGTGTGAGTGACAGAGACAGAGGAAGAGACCGTGTCAGACAGGTGTTGAACTAAGCATCCAGGTGAATGAAAAGGCCTTCAAGGCCTTAGCTGCACAGTTTAGAAGCAGAGAAAAGAGGAGGCAGAAAAGTAATCCAATTATAGAGGTATGGAACCTTTCATAATGCTAAAAAAAACCTTTGATGTTACTAGTTACAGCTAGCTGAACTGAAATGAAGCAAAGTTGGCTAATAATGGAACTGTAGATGATTAAGATACGAGATGTCTGCTAAGGTGTCTGGGTTACTGCTGCTGAACTGGTTTATATATGTTTCTATGTGGTTTAAATATGTTTCTATGTGGTTTATAAATGTTTCTATATGGTTTCTATCAGTTTCTATTTGGTTTATATCTGTTTCTATGTGGTTTACTGCTAGTTGGCTGGTTTATAAATGTTTCTGTCTAATTCATTTATGTTTCTATATGGTTTACTGCTAGTTGGCTGTTCGATGTATGTTTCTATATGGTTTCTATATGTTTCTATCTGATTTATTTATGTTTCTATGTGATTTACTGCTGGCTGCTTTATGTAGCTCTTCTCATGCTTCATGTATCTCCTCTCCATGCCCCCCCCCCCATATGTATGTGTGTGTGTTTGTGTGCATTTATGTGTTTTTTAAGGGGGGGGGGGGGCACCAAATTCATATCTCACCTAGGGTGCCAAAATGGCTAGAACTGACTTACTATGATTGTTTGCTTGTTTGATCAGCTATACATGACGTGAAATTATGATCGCCAATGCAAAAAACCCCCATCAACTTTCAGGAGTGCTGCCTTGGGGCACTTTTGTGTCCCCACCAATGTCAGAATCAAACCTACTCCCTTGGTCAGTAGTGATCCTGATAGAGTGAAAACTGACCCAATGCTGGTTCAATCAGCTTTCAGAAATATCTGTAAAAAGAAATCTATTTATCGTGATGGCTTGCCACTTTCTTGTTAAAGCACTGTTCAGCTGAATTAGCTGATGTTTGGTGCCCTGTTCTCCAAAAGTCCATGCAAGAGTCACACTGTCCTCAAGCTGTGGAAGAAATCTATAATCATTCCATTTCCAAAAGTAAACCATTCTACAGGGAATAAGAACCTTAGGCCTGCTGCATTAGGAAGTAATTAAGGGCTGGATCTATCACAGGTTTGTATTAAAACATGTGCAAATTCATTGCACACACACAAAAATGTACAAACTGATTTACTAACAGTGTGCAATAAGGGCTACTTCTTTCAAAGGGGCAAAATAGCGCCTCTGCATCCAGTTAGTACATTTGCCACAATGAATATGCAATATGGGGCGTTTACACGTGGTTGTGCGTGTGGTGGGAGGAGAAAATGTAAATATATTAATTTAGTACACGCAAAGTGATTTATCAAACCCGAAAGGAATTTTGCTCATAGAAACTGCGTCTATAGAGGGTATGCCCGTGACATCACTGCTAGCAGAAGTCACCGCAGTTATGTCCACTGAGTGGCAGAAAGAGGGAGATGAGTAGCGGCTTTGGCTTGAATACTGTGAAAACGTTAGAACAATCTAAAAAATGAGGAAGAGCTGTTGTGTCATTGATTGCACAGATAGGTTTAAAAAGCACTCGGAGCTATCGTTTTACTGGCTACCTAAAGCCAAAGACAGAAGAAGCAGATGGATCACTGCAATTCATAGAAATAACTGGAATCCAGGCAACGAAACCTGGATTTGTGGTGGCCATTTCGTGTCAGGTAACGTTAATTTATGCTGTACTCTTGCATAAAATCATACCTTAAATTACATATCGTTTTGACTAACGTTACTTCTTAGTAAAGCTCTTAATGTTAGCATCTGTCATTTAGTTCTATATTTCATAACTGAAATGTTTTTGTCTTCAATTGTGTGATTATGAACCTTGTGCTCTACATAATTTGTAAACTAGCTTAAACTGAGGCTAACCTAGTTTTCCAAATAAGGGGGTGCTCTAGCACAAAGCTGTTGTAGCTGTGTTGTATCAAGTATTTGATGTTAACTATACTTACATATCCAAATTACCAGTAGATCATACGCTCACTTGGGTCAATACTAAGGGTTCAACTACAGTAAATCAGTAGCGAACTGTGAGCACTACTGCTGGGCTTTTACCTTGGCAATCACCGCCAAGAAAATACGTCTGCACTGACATAAAACCTCAAAAATGTTGAATTGAAAGCACTCACCAGCTGTAATCCTCTAATTAATGATGATGAGGATATCAACAACTCCTTGGCTTTTGTGTACTTTCAGGCTTTGCATTGGGTAATTTCCCGGCGTTGAAATCAGGTTCATATAAATGTCAAGATACGTGATTTCCGGCCACATAGCAATGTTCATAGACCACTTGTTGTTTGGTAGCTTGTATGGATCCATGTCAAGTCCAATTGTCTTTAATTTCATGTTATATTCCACATTTTTCCCGGTCGCGCTGTAGTTACTGCTATGCTCCACCATGTTGAGCCAGTTTGTTTTTGCCACTCAGTCTGACTTAGAGGGGCATGGCCCAAGGGGGAAGTGACATAAGTGCATTCCCTCTATATTTAATATGTCAGAAACAAGGTTATTATCGTTAACGAAAAGGAACGAAATGACGAAAACTAAAATTGAAAAAATATTTTCGTTAACTGAAATAAATAAAAATTCTACTTAAAAGAAAAAAACAATAACTAACTGAAACTGTATTGTGAGCTTACAAAACTAACTAAAACGTAAAAAAATTATGGATAAAATTCCCTTAGTTTTCGTTTTTGTTAATGTCGGATTGATTTGAAATAGATTTATTTCGCTCCAGCAATTTTAGCTAGCGGCACCATACGACACTTCACAGTACATCATATTTAGTCACTTGTGTTTTCCAGTCGTCTTCTGGTCCCACTCTACTTGGAACATACAGACTAAAGCTGGGACAAAGCAGCAGAGCCCTGTATGGGATTTACTTTAGTGATGCGTGGGGTCGGGTTTTTTTTTTTTTTTTTTTTTTGCTCACTGTGTGTGCATGAGTGACAGAGACAGAGTGGAGCTGAATGACAGTCAGACAAGTGTGAACATCCAGGTAAAGGATGGAGAGTTTATCACCATGAAAAGGCCTTAGCTGCACAGTTTAGAAGAGGAGAAAAGAGGAAGATGAAAACTAATCCAATTACAGAGGTATGTGACCTGTTATAATGTTAAAAAACATTTGATGTTACTAGCTACAGCTAGCTGACCTGAAATGAAGCAAAGCTGACTAATAATGGAACTGTAGATGATAAAGATATGACATATCTGCTAAGGTGTGGTTTACTGCTGTTGAACTGGGTTATATATATTTATATGTGGGTTACATATGTTTCTATATGGTTTATATATGTTTGTATGCGGTTTACTGCTGGTTAGCTGGCTTACATATTGTGGCATGCTTGCCGCAGTGCATTATGGGTAGTGGGTATTATGTTGTAAATGTGTTATTTTTATGCTCAAAAATTCAGCGGGGTTATTGTGTTGGTACTAGTTTTAACTTAATATGTGTATGGCAATGCTTATTGGACTTTTTGTTTATTTTTTCTTTATTTTTGTCATTTGTAAAGTTGCACCCTGAGTGAGAGCCATTGGCAGAGCAATGGCTATCCTGCTGTGATTGTTCCAGTTTTGATTTTCCTGCCTGTCAAATTAAAAGCACAACTTGTGCTCATACCTGACACTGAGTTAACTTCCTGCCAAACTTCCACCTACGTTACAATATGTTTGAATGCGATTTACTGCTGGTTAGCTGGTTTATTTATATATGTTTCTAATTGGTTTACTGCTGGTTGGCTGGTTTATATGTGTTTCTATCTGGTTTACTGCTGGCTGCTTTGTGCATCTCCTCTCACGCTTTGCACATCTTAGCATTGTTTTCACGTAAGTGACGTTGTGTATGGATTGCACCCTCCCCCCCAACCTGCTATAGGGAATTTATACACTGTACTGTACATGTGTTTGTGTCTCTGCTCAGTCAATGAGCCGCCCTAACCCGACCCCCAAATAAAGTGTCCAGGGTAACCCACTGATCCACGCCTCACTAATTTCTTTGAATAGGATGGTGAGGAAGATAAAATATATGAAATAGCTAAAACTAATACTAAGACTAAACAAAACTAAACTAAAACTAAGCATTCAGAAAAAAACGCTAACTAATAAAAACTAGCAAACCTGCTCTAAAAACTAATTAAAACTAACTGAATTACAGAAAAAAAGTAAAAACTAATTAAAACTAAACTATAATTAAAAATCCAAAACTATTATAACCTTGGTCTGAAAAGGAGGTGCAAGTGGGTTGCATGCGTAATTGCGCACAAATGGAAGTGGTTAGGAGACATCAAAATGATGAACCGAGATGCAGAAAATGCATTTTCTCCCTCGTGAACATTTTTGGAGTGACAGAAGAAAAAATAACTGAGAAATATGCCCCCCCCCACCACACACACACACACACACACACACACACACACACACACTTTACGGGACTCTTTTCCACTCCTGATGATTGTGATTAAAAATACGCACCGACATTCGGCTACAGTGTGACAAAATTATGTGCAAGTGACAGTCATTCAATCCAACTTCCAGCACGACGTTTTCGGGTTTTCCCTACATCGCGTCCCGACCGGATCCGAGCTCACCTCAGACCCGGTCCGTGGTGTGCTCAGACCAGGTCCAAGGTGAGCTGGCAACGGGTCCGAGTTGAGCTGGGACTGGGTCCGAGGTGAGCTCGGATCCAGTTGGGATGCAACGTAGGGAAAACCAGAAAAAGTCATGCTGGAAAATGATAATCGTTAAGAAGAACTGACAACCTGATTGCCTCTCAGTTGTGTTTGTGGGTATCCTATGGGCTCCTATGTCACTCTGTCATTATTTCTCTTTCTGCGCCATGGCACCTGGCACTGAGCTGTGGTACAGGTGTCCTGTCAAACCACCCTACACCTGCTGTCTCTCAACACCTCCCTGTAACTCAGTCACTCATTCCATACTCTGCTCAGGCTGTGAATGTACAGGCTGTAGCCGATGATATTTAGTGTAATTCGTTACTTATGGGACACATTTCAATTTCAAAGAGCAGCAGACTATCAACTGACCTCCCAGAAACATAACACAACGGAGAAGTGGGTTTAAGGCGGAAGCTGGAGCCGGCGCTGGAGCCAGGTCAAAGCCACAACAGAAACTCTTCTCTCACCCATCAGCATAGGCCACACCCATTAAGTGCAGTTAAGCAAAGCTTTTGAAGTTGCAAACAGAAGTTTTTAACTCACAAGCAATGAGGACTGATTTATAAGCAAAATTATCTGGTTTGTTTTTTTACTGTCTTTTGCTGTCAAATTTCTTTTTTTGGTTGCAAATCTATTCTGTTTAATTGCAAATCCATTCTTTTTGATTGAAGAATAAAGAAACAAATTTCTCTCCATACTGGTATGATGGAGTAAGTTTACGAAAATATATCTCTTCCTGACTATACCAGAAACTGCCTCAGTTATTTTTAGTTAGAATAAATGAACAAATCGGATTCCTGCTTAATATTTTGCCTAAGCCAGTCTGAATTCTTATACAATACTACAAATACATGAAGACACTACAGCTTCAGCTATCAATTATTGTTGAAATCAATTAATTTATTGATTACTTTCTTTGATTTGAATGAATGAATGAGTGAATAAATGAATGAATGAATGAATGAATGAATGAATGAATGGTTTATTTTTGGTTTGTACAGTAATTGATTCAATTAAAAGATTATTTGAATGGGTCAAAAAATCTGGAAAAAAACTGGAAACAGTTCCTGAATCAGAGTTTACAATAACTGCTGGCTGCATTCCTTTTCTAAGCCTGTTTTATGTATTTATTTTATTTTATTTTATTTTTATTTTTATTTATTTTTTTTTTTTTTGGGGGGGGGGTATGTTTTAGTCAGTCTATTGTTGCCATGTTATCGTTTCCCTGAGGTGTTAAAATGAAAACTGTTCAATAAAAAGAGAGTATTGAAAAAATAGTAAAAATGTGAAAGACATGTCTGAAAATGACAAACAACTTGTCCTTTAGTCCAGAACCAGCTGAAATAACAACCACAAAAAATATAAAAGTAAATAGAAATAACAAGCTGGAGCCGGCACTGGAGCCAGGTCAAAGCCACCAACAGAAACTCTCCTTTCATCCATCAGCTTAGGCCATGCCCATTAAGTGCAGTTAAATTCGCAAGCAAAACTTTTGAAGTTGCAAACAAAGAGGAGGGATTTTCAAGCAAAACTATTGAAGTCTCAAG